>NW_026865625.1:0-210134 GCF_026571515.1 Ruditapes philippinarum
ATCTGAGTTATAAGTATCTGACTGGAACAAGGCGACTATATGCACATCTCCTCTTAGTATCCCATAAAGTTTCATTGAATTCCAGCCGGTGGTAGCAGAGAAGTAGTGAGGAAACAAATATTTTTCTATATGGATACTGCATAACTAATCAAGGGCCATAACTCTGAGTTAAAGTGTCTGACCGGAACAAGCCGATGATATGCGCATCTCCTCTTGGTATTGAAGGTTCCCATAAAGTTTTGTTGAATTCCAGCCAGTAGTTGCAGAGAAGTTACTACGTTACTACGTAACTAATCAAGGGCCATAACTCTGAGTTAAAGGGTCTGACCGGAACAAGCCGACGATATGCCCATCTCCTCTTGATATTGATGATTCCCATAAAGTTTCGTTGAATTCCAGCCAGTAGTTGCAGAGAACTACTCCGGAAATGATTTTTACTCCATGTGCATATTGCATAACTAATCAAGGGCCATAACTCTGAGTTAAAGTGTCTGACCCAAACAAGCTGACGACATGCGCATCTCCTCTTGGTATTGAAGGTTCCCATAAAGTTTCGTTGAATTCCAGCCAGTAGTTGCAGAGAAGTAGCGCGGAAACGATTTTTACTCCATATGCATACTGCATAACTAATCAAGGGCAATAACTCTGAGTTAAAGTGTCTGACCGGAACAAGCCGACGATATGCGCATCTCCTCTTGATATTGATGATTCCCATAAAGTTTGGTTGAATTCTAGCCAGTAGTTGCAGACAACTACTCCGGAAACGAAATTCGGACGGACGGATGGACGGACGTTCCTACTGAGTTGACATTATGGGGTTTTTTCTTTGATCTCCTTTGATCTCTAAAACCCCATAAGCAACGTATTTGCACCCCATAAGCAACCTTTTTCCCCACAAGTATCGTCTGTACGGATTGAACATGGATATTCACCCCACACCGTCATTTCAGTGAGAGCGGAGGGACGAACGGACGGTCAGATGCGCATCTCCACTTGATATTGATGATTCCCATAAAGTTTCGTTGAATTCCAGCCAGTAGTTGCAGAGAACTACTCCGGAAACGAAATTCGGACGGATGGACAGACAGAAGGACGGACGGACAACGCCAAAACTATATCCCCCTCCCGATTCCATCAGCGGGGGATAATAATTATATTCTTATTTGTATGCATACAAGGTGTGTTCAAAAAGTTCGTGGACTTTGCTGTCATTTTTTGCTTGGTTTATAAAAACAACCTTGGTTGATATGTTACTCAAAAATTAAGGAATGCACAGTACCGATTCTTGTGCACTGCACTTCTTCTTAATGAGATCTATCATCCTATGAAGTTTCAAGTCCATAGCTTTTATACTTAAGGAGAAATGGCCCGGACAAAATTGAAGTATGAAAATAAACAAAGGGCAATAACTCAAAAAATAAGAAATACAGAGTACCTGTTCTTGTGCACTGCACTTCTTCTTAATGAGACCTATCATCCTATGAAGTTTCAAGTCCATGGCTTTTATACATTAGGAGAAATGGCCCGGACAAAAATAAAGTATGAAAATTAACAAAGGGCAATAACTCAAAAAATAAGAACTGCAGAGTACCGGTCCTTGTGCACTGCACTTCGGGTTATTGAAAGAAGCATGCATACCAAGTTTGAAGTCAATCAGACTTATAGTGACTGAGTTATGCTCCGGACAAACTTTAGGGGACGCTGACAACGACGCTGACAACGACACAGACGCCGCCGCCAACAAAAGTAACCCCTATATGTCACCTTTTCAAGGCGACACAAAAACTAGAAATTCACACTTTCGGAAAGTTTTGCCATCAAATTTAGGATACTCCTTCATCTTCATATGAGGTAGTTAAATTAACAAAGGGCAATATGAGTTGGCGACCAGGTCACCCTGTTTCAGCTGGCGCAAGTGATTCAAAACCGGAGAATTCATGACCATAGACAGGAAGAAGGGAGGGAGAAAGCGGTGAATCGCCATGACATTTAGAACGTCAATTGCAAAAGTGTTACAGGAGGATGGACAGTATGAAAGGTGTGCGAGCTGTCCGGCATGTTTAGTTTCTGCATCGGGTCTACACTATCAATATTGACCAAACAATTAAATTTAACCAAAATTTTATTTTATTTAGCAGGATGCATGCGTATTTACAATAAATAAATGTAGTTACTATTTGTATTACATGTATTTTCCCTGACTTGTTTGATACTAGTATTAAATGCTAACCGGTGTTCAGTAGATTTACCGCAGATAACAATTGTCAGTTGATAAACTATTTTTTTTTACTGTTAGGAATCATATTTTTTAAAGATCAGACGATGGTGGTTTTAAATTGATACAATAAATCATCAATTGAATCAACTTGATAACAATGTTCATATATTGTAATTTTTCACTGTGTATTCTAATTTTTATGCCCATATGTATATCCTTCTTCATTTGCAATTGTAATTTCTACATGTTTATATTTTAATTCCTGTATCATGTATATGTATTTTATAATTCCTATACAACATATAGTCTAATTCCTATGAATAAATTCTAATACCTATGTATATTATGTAATTCCTATGCCTCTATTCTTTATAGTCTGTATTAATTTCCATGCAAACATTTATATTTCAGCTTATATTTATAAATATGCTGGCAGGTATTCTATATTTCATATATATATATTACAAACCTTTGCTACAAAATTTAACAGCTTTAGCAAAAAATCCTTTTCTTTATTTAAATATCAAATTGTTTCACATCTTTACTCTTAATTCCTTTTAATGTGAACTCATATGCATACAAAATATAAATATATATGCATGTATAAAACCTATGTATAACTCTTAATTACAATGTAATAAGCATTATGTTTTCACAAAATTTACAAAATACATACATGAAATATGGATCCCATAATAAGCATTTTTCCAATGACAACATCAACAGGTAGTTTAGACAACATCAGCCCTATTGGTGTAAGACTTTCATCCTCAAATAAAGCACCTTGTTCTCGCAGAAATATAATTGCATTCTCAAGACTCTGGATGCTAGGGGCTTCAATGAATGGAAACCTGAATAAAGAAATTATCTGGATTATGGATTTACTTTTTTATTATAAGTGAAAAGGTGGATAAAGGGTGGGTGACAACGGTGTTTTGAGTTAAAACTTGTTTTGAGTTAAAATACATAATTACTTTTAAAGAAATTAGTAATGTTTGAAATTTACTGATGGAGTTCAATCAATAGCCAATGAGTAAACTAACAAAGTGATAAATTTCACTTAGTTTTCACATGCATAAATCTGGATTCAACCTCTGAACAGTCAAAAGAAATATTAAGACAGAATATAAATCATGTGCGAAATAAAAAATTGTACAAAAAGAACGGACTAATCACAAAACAACAATGAAATATATTTTAAGAAACTTACTTGCGGGGGTCAGGCAAGCCCATTGAGATCATTTGTAGTACAAGAGAGTCTAGCGGGACACGTTGGATCTCTGGGGTGGTATACTCTTGGTAACTTTCATATTCTTTCTCATCATATAATCTAAAACAGACACCTGGACCTGTCCTACCTGAAACACAACAAAAGCTGACCTAATTCAACTATTCTCAGTGCTTGACTGTCAGAAAAGAGGCATAACTCCTTGTACACTGTGCCCATCATGTTAGATTACCACATAGAACAAGTGTATGTAGTTTCAACTCATTCCCTTCAGTAGTTTCTGAGATATCAACTTACATCAACTATAGAACTGAATAAATATGTATGTCTTTGGGTCATATTCGATGCCTTTTTAGGCCATACAGAGGTCAAAGTCTAATAAATACATATATTTAAGTGTAACAGTGGTAAAAAAAATAAAGATTAAAAATTAAAAATTTAAATTCGAAAGATACATTATAATTCAACATGCAAAATCATAACGAAGGACAAATTGGACGGGCAACAATTTCAAAGTCCAAAAGTAATAGTCACCAGGTTTAAATCAAAGTCATCCAAAGGAATGTCACATTTATTCAAGGTTAAAGTTAAGAAACATTTACAAAAATGTATCTACTGTCAAGTGAAGCTATAAATCAACCATACCATTTAGACTTATGGCCCAATAAGCTTCATAAATGATACAATTTTAACTTTTCAAAAGCTTTTAATTTTTGGTATTCTGTCACTGAG
Source organism: Ruditapes philippinarum (assembly GCF_026571515.1). NCBI lineage: Eukaryota > Metazoa > Mollusca > Bivalvia > Venerida > Veneridae > Ruditapes > Ruditapes philippinarum. The sequence continues at coordinate 4,179 of NW_026865625.1, forward strand.
TTTTCAGAAAGTTACTCATTGTCATATTTCTGAGTTCTTTTCTGTTTAGGTAATAAGTATAGTTATAATGAATAAGTATTTTGTATGGAAGTCAAAATACCACCTTGTTTACATTTCCATACCTTTATCACAATTTATTTCACATTCTGAAGAAAAACATTACAAGTACAACAACAAAGGCTGCACTTACAATATTAACTCCCTTTCATTGATGCTCAGGAAAAGAATATTATTATTTCTTTAGTGAATATAACACTTAACAGGTCAATTGACAGAGTTTAAGAAACTTTGTTAGCTATATAGAAAAGCACACGAACTGACAGTACTAATCAGAAATACTTTATATCTAACAAAACAATCATTAGGTCACATTCAATAGGAAACAGGTTTCTATAAGCATGAACAATATTTTATTTAAATCGATGAAAAATGCAATTACAATTGCACCTTGTCAAGATAAAAAAGTATTCCAAGTTGTCCAAGTTTAATGTTGATAACTTTTAAAATGTTTGAATAATGGGCAACATTAAAGTTTTTGAACAACAACATGGATGACAACAACACAGCAATCATAAAACAGTGTACCTTGAATTTTTTCTTCAAAACAGACAAGCTAAAAATCAACAATAATCACCTGCTCTGCCTTTTCTCTGTTCGGCACTAGCTCTGCTTATAGAGAACTCCTGTAGTCTCTGCATTTTGTACTTCGGATCAAAACTCATCTCCTTCACCTTCCCAGAGTCCACTATAAACCTCACACCATCTATAGTTACTGACGTCTCAGCAATGTTGGTTGAGACTATACACTTTCTAACACCCTCAGGAGCAATGTCAAACACCTTAAAATTATAAACTATACACATGTATTACTAAATAATGAGCCACATATATGACAAGATGAGGACAATGGTAATCCGATGTAGAATTGCCACATATAGTTCTGAGGATTGAAAGTAAATAAAGCAATGAAATTCCTAACTATAGTTTACATAACTATTAAATTTTGAAAATAAATAATTCCAAAAATACCTATATGAAAGAAATACGTTTTTATGGAGTATACACAAAATCATTGATAAATGGTTAAAACCCTTCTTAATATAGGGCATAATACTTTGTTTCATGTTCTATGTATGTACAACATTCATGTCAGATAAATAACAGTAGATATTCTAAGTAACAACTCTTTTGAGAAACAATAATGAGATTATGGAAACAGTTTATAAATTTTACAAAATATTTAGTAGATATAGTTTTTGTTCCCTTTAAGTTTTTTTAGAGAATTAAAAAATATGCAAATTAATAAAAAGGTCAGAATTTGTTTGTCACAAAATTAAAATGTTTTACAGTATGTAACATATATGAGCTGCGTCACGACAAAACCAACATAATGGGTTTGCGACCAGCATGGATCCAGACCAGCCTGCGCATCCGCGCAGTCTGATCAGGATCCATGCTGTTCGCTTACAAACCCTATTACAGGTAGAGAAACTGATAGAGAACAGTATGGATCCTGACCAGACTGCGCGAATGCGCAGGCTGGTCTGGATCCATGCTGGTCGCATACCCATTATGTTGGTTTTGTCATGACACGGCTCATATATAGATACAGATATATCAGGTTTATACACACACCTTTTCCTGTTCATCAACAGAGAGTGCACTATGAAGGGGCAGTACTATCCATGTTTTTGTTTGTTGAGTGTACGCCCTAGCTGCCTCTACCACAGACATTATTTCTTTCTGCCCACTCAGAAATATAAGTAGATCTCCACGTTCTGAACGAGGGTACTGTAAAACAAATATACTGGTGTCAGGTGATATTATCATATATAATTATCCTGATAATATTGTATGAAGAGGCACAAAAAAGAATCAATTTTAAATGTAAGTTATTATAATACTGCAAGTTTGAAAAATAACTTTGTTTCATTAAAGTATCATGTCAGATGTATATATTATTTTCATACATGATAGGAGCATTGTTTCCTTAAGCCATGTAGGCAGCATCCTATCCTAGTGAAGTGAAGTGAATTTTTTTTAAGTCTACCTAAAATTCCTAACAGCCTTCTAAACATATTTATTTGTACTAAATAGACACCAATCCAGACAGAAATTCTAGCATAGTAACCATCAGCCTGTAAAGAAGTTCACCTACACATAAAAGATAAACGATGCTACACTCTTGCATGGCTACTGCAAATTTTTCAAACAAAAAAGCAAAACATATAACATTTACCAGTAATATATGTGCACCAATGCCTTACTGCTTATATATATAGCCTTACAATTTCTTACATGTCATTTGAAATTATTTAGCACACTTGACTACTACATGTGCAAAAGATGGGCATACAACACACACTTATCAATAACCAAAGGCCAGGTGAGATAAAAATATATATACATGTATATATCAAACGCAAAAAAAAAAATATATAATTTAATTTATAAATTCAAAGAGAACCTTTTTCTCAATTCTCTGCATAATTTTGAGGTATGGTGAGGGGTCCAGCCTCTCTGTTCTTGTATCACTGTCCTTCTGTATAGGACAAAACTCCATCTCTATAGGATATAGTCGTCCAGGTACCTGATAATATTGTAATGATAGACATACATGTATTAACAAACAATTATTTCAAGTGATACCCAGATTTATGAATGAAATTGCTTTGTGATATATCCATTATGTTTTAACATATAAATCACTTAGGGATATACCATATCTGTATTTTTATTTTATAAATTTTATAAGACTGTGATCATATCAAGATTTGTGCATAAATAATTATTTAAGGACACATAAGTTTTATTGAAGTGCATGGAATTCTGTCAACGTAGATCTATAAACTATGTTTTGTATATGAATTATATCAGGATAAAGCAAAGTAAAGAGGGAGTTATGGTGTAAGATATTTTGATATTACATGTAGTTACTTTGCTCAATAGTTTAATACCAATGCTTTTGAACAATCAACAACTATAACCAAAATATTATACATCTAAAAGGCTTGTTTCATCTTAAATGCTGAAATAGTTAAATATACAGTTTGTAGTTCTATTCAATAATCACTTTTGAACATTTTATTGCATATTTAAGCTTATTTCTGATTGTTTTTGAGACAATATCATTCTTTATCAACTCCTTTGTGATAATACAATGATTTTGTCAAAAAGTATAACAAAGAATTATGCTAAATGAACAATACCTTCATAACTGGAGCATCTTCAAAATAATTGCTGAAAAGATCAATGTTGATGGTTGCTGACATCAGCACAACCTTCACATCGTCACGGTGATGTACGAGACATTTGAGAATGCCAAGCAGGAAGTCCGTGTGAATGTGCCGCTCATGAACTTCATCAATGACTATCACGTTATACATTGACAGGTGCGGGTCTGACGTCATCTGACGTAACAATAAACCTAAATATATAACAATAAACCTAAATATCTAACAATAAACCTAAATATATAACAATAAACCTAAATATATGACAATAAACCTAAATAAATAACAAACATGTATGAGGGGTGGAGTAGGGTTGTTTGTGAATAAGAGTCAAAGTTTCTTTGTGCATTAGAAGTGGAGTATGTTTGTATGTGTATCATAGGTGGAGTAATTTTTGGGGGAATTAGAGATGAAGTAAGTTTGATTGTGTATTATATGTGGAGTAATTTTTTTGGGGAATTAGAGATGAAGTAAGTTTGATTGTGTATTATAGGTGGAGTAATTTTCTTGGGGAACTAGAGATGAAGTAAGTTTGATTGTGTATTATAGGTGGAGTAATTTTCTTGGGGAATTAGAGATGAAGTAAGTTTGATTGTGTATTATAGGTGGAGTAATTTTCTTGGGGAATTAGAGATGAAGTAAGTTTGATTGTGTATTATAGGTGGAGTAATTTTCTTGGGGAATTAGAGATGAAGTAAGTTTGATTGTGTATTATAGGTGGAGTAATTTTCTTGGGGAATTAGAGATGAAGTGGGAAGTTTGATTGTGTATTATAGGATGAGTAATTTTCTTGGGGAATTAGAGATGAAGTGGGAAGTTTGATCAAATAAGTCTGATTGTGTATTAGAGGTGGAGTAAGTTTATTATGTAAAAGTGGTTAAGTAGTTAAATTGTTTCTATATAAGAGGTAGGGTAAGTTTATATGTGGTATGTTTAATTGTTTATTAGGTGGTGTAAGTTTGTTGATCCTAGCATACAGTATATACATGTATATGATTAGAATTTTATGCTTAAAACTGAAACCAGAGAGTCAGTCACAGCAGCAAGGCAAAATGTTACTCTATCTTAAATTACTTTAATCTTTCCATTGACAATAATTTGCAGCATTACGAACAATCTCTTAATTTTCATAAAAACAAACATGAATCTGAAAGTATGCTGCTTTTTACTAATTAACAATCAATTAACAATTAATATTATCAGAAGGTCCATTTATTCATCAGTCCCCAACTCATTAATCATAAATATTCGCCTTTTAGCCGTTTTTATGGCTTTGTAAAAAGACAAGTTCAATTAAATCAAACTGTTTCCTTTAAACAATAACTAATATATCAACTGAGTCCATATGAATTATCACCGTATCAAAAACCCTCAAAACTTTTATTGCAATTCTGCTTCGTGATATATAGTCAATTACAATAATTTTACCTTGGGGTTACGTTTTAATTTTCTCACCTTCAGTCAAGAAGAGTATCTTTGTGTTGCTCGTTTTCGTTTTCTCGAACCGCACCTAGAAGTTAAATTTCCTTATCACTATAATTAATCAATAAATTATTGCCACATAATTAAAGAAATATACTCCAGGGATAACAACAATTATACTTTATATATTGTAGAATCCCCAAGATAATCAAAACTCAAAGATGAAATTTACAGTAAATTAAACAGAAATTAAACTTACGCTCTACAAATAAAATGCTTCAAAGAAATGAATTTCATGTCAGAAATAAAACAAAAAAACCTGACCATTTCATTAAAGGAAGAATAAAAAACAATAGAAGGAAAATAGATTTAATTACATTGATGGCTCGTGCCACCTGATGCCACGTTTAATTTTATAAATATTTCTCAGAGTTCACACTAAATCTATTGAAATATCATTAAAGCATTTGTGAATTCTTTGATTAAAATTGTTTTTCAATAATAGTTGTTTCATCATAAATATTGTTTACACAAGATACATTTTTTTGTGTTATATGGTTCTATTTTAATAAACGTTCAAAAGTAATTGTTTTGTGCTGTGGTATGCCATTTTGTAGCGATAGTTCCGTCATTTAACTTATGAGTTGTTTAACCAGTATAATTATACACATGCTATGTTGATGATTTATGTTAAACAAACGTAAAGGAAGAGGAAATAATAATTGTTGGCAGAATACCTATATGTGAAATCTGTAAAATCAAATCTTCTGAACTGATTGTTTGTCTGGATGTAAGTCATACCAGCAGCTTAATGGTGGAGAAAAACATCAGGTGCCCCTTCATGCATTAATTCAGACACTCCCAGGCACCATAGTAACCATCAACCTTCAGTAATTTAACAAGATAACTCCTCACATGAAATAATCAACAGTACCTGATAGGATTTTCAAACTCACAGCAGTCAGTGGCAAGTGATTTGAAGTCAACAACCTTGACCACTCAGCCACAGAGCTACCAACACTACCAACCCTAGGGATTGGAGTTGTAAATCAACCCTCCCCTCCACTACCTTAGACTTGGTGTAAGTTATAAAACATTTTTCTCTTACCTGGAACAACCCTCCCCAACCCTACCTTAGACTTGGTGTAAGTTATAACACATTTTCCCCTCACCTGGAAAAACCCTCCCAACCACTTCAAGTTATTACACATTTTCCCCTTACCTGGAACAACCCTTCCTACCCCTACCTTAGACTTGCTGTAAGTTATAACACATTTTCCCCTTACCTGGAACAACCCTTCCTACCCCTACCTTAGACTTGCTGTAAGTTATTACACATTTTCCCCTTACCTGGAACAACCCTCCCCACCCCTACCTTAGACTTGCTGTAAGTTATAACACATTTTCCCCTTACCTGGAACAACCCTCCCCACCCCTACCTTAGACTTGCTGTAAGTTATTACACATTTTCCCCTTACCTGGAAAAACCCTCCCCACCCCTACCTTAGACTTGCTGTAAGTTATTACACATTTTCCCCTTACCTGGAACAACCCTCCCCACCCCTACCTTAGACTTGCTGTAAGTTGTAACACATTTTCCTCCTTACCTGGAAAAACCCTTCCACGCCTACCTTAGACTTGCTGTAAGTTATTACATATTTTCCCCTTACCTGGAAAAACCCTTCCCACCCCTACCTTAGACTTGCTGTAAGTTGTAACACATTTTCCTCCTTACCTGGAAAAAACCCTCCCCACCCCTACCTTAGACTTGCTGTAAGTTGTAACACATTTTCCTCCTTACCTGGAAAAACCCTTTCCACCCCTACCTTAGACTTGCTGTAAGTTGTAACACATTTTCCTCCTTACCTGGAAAAACCCTCCCCACCCCTACCTTAGACTTGCTGTAAGTTGTAACACATTTTCCTCCTTACCTGGAACAACCCTCCCCACCCCTACCTTAGACTTGCTGTAAATTATTACACATTTTTCTCTTACCTGGAAAGCAACATCAGAGCCATACTCGTTCAGAGTTTCATATCCCACACGCTTTGACAGTGAAACACAAGCTATCCTCCGAGGCTGAGTACATGCTATCTTCTCATAACCCGCCTGCAGTAAATACTGAGGTACCTAAAACAAGATATATACCATATGTATTTGTTTAACCATCCACTGTACTTTATTTACTACATATACATCTACCTACTACAAATGTGTAGGGGAATTATAAATCTCTGACATAATAGACCTTTTTTCAGCTAGAGATTCAATGGTATTACCCCATTGTGCATTGGATTTGTATTGCATTGCAACATAAAACTGATGATGACCTTCCTATGCAACCAGTACAGTACAGTACTCATGGTTATAAATCTGAAATCACAAATTATGGGAAAATATGCGTGTGACAGGATAGCTCATTTGAAAGAGCAGTAATATAGAATTATGAGGGGAGCATACTGAATCAGGCTGCAAGCCATTCTAATCCTGTAACATTACATTTGTTACCCGAAATGGGGAACAATATGAATTTAATGGCCAAGATGGATTTTTAATCAGCCTCTGTACCCTTAAAAAAACACGAGTTTGTTTGATTGTGTTTTACATCACACAAACACAGTATAACGTCATATAGCGATGTTCCAGCTTTACTGGTGGAGGAAGACCTCAGGTGCTCTTCCATGCATTATTTCAGGCATGAACGGGCACCTGAGTAGAACCACCGACGTTCCGTAAGCTAGCTGGATAGCTTCCTCAAGAATCCAAAGTCCTGGTTGAGATTCAAACCCACAGCAGTGAGGGGCAAGTGGTTTGAAGTCAACGACCCTAACCATTCGGCCACGGATGCCCCTAAAATACACGAGGATGAATTTCAATATAGAATGGGTGGCTTTGTCATTGTATAGAACTGATTACTTATTATATAGCAGACAAATGTGTAATCCGTTGATAAATTTGCAAAAATCAATTTGACTGGGTCCAGGTTCAAGTCCCAGTTAGACAGAACATCTTTTGCAATCTGTCATACACTTCAACCAGACTCTATTGTAACAGTACTGGCTGTTTATTTTTAGCATTTCTTTATTAAGACCAATCTTTACTAAAATTAACTTGCTCCAAGTTTGAAGCAAACCATACAAACCATTATATAAATTTAACATATTAGTGCTGGTAACTTGACTGGTAATAAACAGTTTTGTGTAACTCAGTGTTATATGCTCTATAGTTTATTCAATTAGTTTATCAAAGAAAAATACTGACAAAAGTACAATTTTCTAAGAAAACAATTTGAAATCATATTATGAAACTTCAAGACTAAATGGTAACCAAACAAAAGTAAATGATCTTTTAACCCTTATCATCCTAAACATCTTAAATTTATGGACTTGTCCATCTTTCAATCTGGACAAAACCATGTATCATTATTAGGGGAAAATTCCAAATAAATACTGTGTAGTAGAGGTGTGCAATATATCGCAATTTATTGTATATCAAATTATTTTATCTGAAAACTTCATGTCGCAATATGTTTTCAGATATTACAATAGATCTAAGCTATTAACTTTTGATAAAAAACAAAAATTCTATTAAAAATAAAAGTGTTATAAACTGGTGACCTGTATATATAGCCAATGACTTAAAAATCTCATTTGTTGTTGAAAACTCCTTCATTTACAATGCTGCTTAAACAGAGTGCTTAGTCTTCTCTTAAAGGACCTCTCATGTAAGATTTATTAGGACATAATTTGGAATGATAAACTCTTAAGTCAAGGTTTTGAAGGTATTACCCTTAATTTTCAAGCATTTTATATACATGTATATCACAATGTATTATATTGCAATAATTATTGCAATACAATTTTATGTTTTCAATAAACTGTTTACATTTCCACATTATTTTAGTTATGTAAGTGCACCGAGGCTGCACTGATTTGTAATCTCAATAAAAATATGAGAAAGACTAATAAATATAAAACTTATTATAAAAGTAATTCGTTATTACCACATGAAGTACAGGAATCTGATTAAAATAATTTCCATAATGGAAATTAATTAAGTATACAGTTAGGTTTGTGACCATGGATATTGCTAGGTTACATCTATATACTATTCTTTTCATAATTTTGTATTACACATTTTAGTCTTGATAGATGAAAATTAACTGTTTCGTAATATCTTCAAACAAGAGAATCTTGTGGGCATGTCTTAGCCCTAGAAAAAAAGGAACATGATGATGCTAGAATGCCTGAGATCTATTGCTAGATTTGTTCATTCACATTGGGTTTGTCATTTTCTTCAAAACAGACAAGCTAAACAGGATGATAGTCTTACTTCAATCTAACTACAGAAGCTGTTATTAAGAATAGTCTGACTTGGATCACCTTAAAAAAACAAACTCATTTCTCCTGCTTTAGTCTTCTGTCTTTTTTTTTAATCCAAGATCTCTTTTTCTTTACTACATGCAATCATAAGGATTTTTTTTTCAACTTCTATAAAAGCTATGATATATTGCTCACTCGAGACACTGTGTAATTAGATTAAATTGTATGATAAACAAAGAATTGCGGAATAAATCTAAATATCTAAATGAATAATACTATAGAGACTATGATGCCAATATAAAATAAAACTAAGACCAAATGAATAACCTCTTTAATCTACGTATTAAAATAAGTTGAGAGATATTCAAATCAATATTTAAGCATTAGCAATATTATCTATATAAATGTGACAAGAAAATCAAACACAAGACCTGACGGCAACTAAACGCTTGCGAAACATTAAAAGAAGATAGGAAAGTGTTTTAAATCAACCCTATTTCATAAAATTCACACTGGCGTGAAGATCAAAAGTGCGTTACTTTGTACAGATAGAAGTTCCTTAAAGGTATATACAGGTCAAATATTAGAGAAAAGTGATAATGTAACATTCAATCCATTATTAAATGCATTAAAGGTTTGCAGCATCACCACCATTATTTGTTCTTTATTTTCATACAGTTCTAACAGTGTTGCGTTAAGCCCTCGGCAAATAACGTACCTTACATGAAACACACATGCTTTTACTTCAGTTTTGTTATGAAGCTAATATGTACGATATCTAACAAAAAAAAATACAACAACACGGATTGAAGCTTTAAGCACTTCGTGACAACATCTACATCACAAAATCTTCTATCATTCTCAAGAGATATAATTGTTTTCGCTAGATCTTTTATTTTTTTCTAGGTTATGAAAAAAAAATCAACAAGTTCATCAAACTTGTTTTGATTTTTTTCATATTCAATACAATCCTATCAGCTTACAATTATTAAAAAAAATTAGTAACACAAAATGCATCCAGAAAACTCCTGACCCACGTGGGATTCTTACATGCGACCACAAGCTTACAAGCAAATAAGCAATTCTTTAGACCATTGAGTATCAGAAGTTGCACAAGTATTTATAGGTAAACTGGTATGTGAGCCGTCCAGTTAGCTCAATAAGTATAGTATAGGAGTGTGAATCGGGTGATAGGGTTTGATTCCTGGACGTGGCAGGTCACTTTTATTTTGATTAATCATGAAATCCTTTCTATGGTCATTTGCATTGTACCTTTGCTCTAACATATACAGAAGTTATCAGTTTCCTTTGAAAGTGAATGCAACTAATATTGGTAAACTGCTTGACAGCATGCCCAGGAATGATGTGGTGTACTCTGGTTAACTCAATGTGGCTTACTCTGTCAGTATACTCTACATTCTAAACTGACTGTGTAAATTACCTTCTACATTGTACCTTATCTTATGTCAAACTGTCACTGTCAAGGTCATATAATAATTTCCAACTTCATCACTGGAGGAAAATCTCAGACGCCCTGGTGTGAATTTTCAAATTCATGGGCAGGCAACTTAATATAAGTACTAATATAAAGTAAGTTAGCTGGATAGCAATGTCACAAGGAAGAATTGAGAACTGCAGTGAGGGGCAAGTAATTCCAAATTTTGGTTATCTTAATTTTTAGCAAGTTTGTGTTAAAGTAGAAATTAAAATAATTGAGTAGATTTGTCACAAAGACAAAAGCTGCAAAGTTTGCATGAGAGTAGGAATTGAAATACTTGAGTAAATTTGTGACAATGACAAAGTGGCCAAAATTGAGTTAAAGTAGAAATTAAAATAACACAGAAGATTTGCCAAATTGACCAAAGCTGCAAAATTTTCGTCAGAGTAGAAATTGAAATACCTGTGACCATGACCAAGTGATCAAGTTTGCATAAAAGTAGAAATTGAAATACCTAAGAACATTTGCCACAATGATAAAAGTGGCATTAGTTTGGGTAAAAATATAAATCAAAATACCTGTGTAGACTTGCCACAGCCAGTATCTCCTGCAATTATAACGACCTGATTGTCTCGTACAAGCTCTACTATTTCTGACTTGTGTTGGAAGATAGGCAGATTCTCCTGATCCGCCTTTACTTTCTTCAACTTGGATAACTGAATACATCAAACAAGACAAAACACTATCTTAAATGATATATTAAAATCTTAAATGATATATTAAACAACAGCAAGCACTATCATTTCCATCTTCTGGTATGAAAATCTCCTAATTTACTCTTTAAGTTTATGACAACAAGAAACCAAAGTGGGTCTACAATTGCCCAATTGAATAAATGGAAAAGATTTTAATTTTAAACATAATCCTAGCCGCAAGGTCTTAATTTACAAAACTTTTGAAGAGGCCCATTAGATAATGTTTCTCACCAAACCTCGAAGATTTAAAACATTTACAAAACATAAACAAAGATATGCCCTTATAGAATAAGCAACTATTACTGAACCTTTTGTTTCTGTTGAAAGTCAAGGTAGTGCAATAATATATTCTTAAATTCCTTCACTCTCTCAACAGTAATCTCTTCATCAATGTCCGCATCTGAAGAATAAAACAATCGATTAAAATCTATTGACAGTAGAGGTAATTATGACTTACCTTATTTACCAGTATACAGCTAGGTCAGTCAGCACATCTGAGCATTTTTACCTTTTTCTAGGGATGACATATTTGGTTAGCTTTTACCTACTTCAAGGGATGACATGGTAAACAAAAATGCTAACAGTTAAAATGGCAATCAAATAACTATGTTAAACAAAAAAACCAACTGTATTGATAGAATTCTTTCATTTTAAACATAAATTTCTGTTTTATGATAAGTTATCACATTTTGTTTGTATTTTGTTATACTCAACAATGATAACAAAACATATCCAATTACAGAGTTTATTGTCCATTAGGATCATTCCATACATAAGGTAGAATGCATATTTTACCATAAAGAAACAAACTTAATAATGTTTAAAATCAATCTGAACTTTCTTCAGCTGTTGGTCTAATAGACTAATACTAATCTTGTTACTGGTTATTGAATTTTTTTTTAACTGGTTTTTATTAAAGTCCAACCGGACCTGTGCAGAACCAGTTTAAATGGATAAATGTGACAACACTTACAAATGTACCTAATTTTTTACTGGTCATATCCTAATGAACAAAACCAGTGATTGATGAATAAATTACCTCAAACCAACTCTGTCATTCTTGATGTTTTAATTGTTAACGTTCTAGTCTTGTCTTCCATAATTATGTCAGTTTAATTAAGCTAAGAACTTAAACAATCTATTTTTCATCAAATTCAATATAATTTATATAACCTATAAAGTTGTAATCATTATTTTATAATATTAGCTTTTCCTCCTATTTCTCTTTCAAATGCTTTATAAGCAAACAAACTGACATTATAAAGATGTGAGATGTGGTAGTATAGTTTGCCATGGATGTAAAACCTGTACATACTCTAACATTGACAAAAAAAAGTCTGAGATATAAAACTGCAGGAAACTTTTATATTTCAGAAAACTATCACAGTAAAATTTCATATCAAAGGTATCTATTTTATCCTCACATTCAATTCTATGATTTTAGAAAGTAACGGAAAAAAAACAATATTTCATTACTTGAACTGATCAGTATCTACTTATACATAGATTATTTTAGATAGGAAAGAAATCCACATAATTTTTGACTTCCTTTTCAATCTTGTATTATATCAAATTGTTGTATATAATTATATATATTTTTTTAACTATACGAAATAAATACTGTTTAAACCAAACAATATATTATCATGACTTAAATTTATATAAGTACTCATGTTTTTTTTTATATAAAAGACATTACCTGCAAGTCTCCCTTTTTTAATAAAATCTTCAACATCTCTGTTTTTCAAGGCTATGTTTATACGGTATCTTTTATCATAGTGAGATGGTATACCAAGACTAGACTCTCCTGACACACATGGTTTGGTCTCTGAAAGAAAAAATCAAAAGCCTTGAAATTTTATGTCAGTCCACATGGAAGATCGGAGAATAGAATGTGTCAGCCTCGTTAAATAAAGGCGTGACTTACTTACTATAAACGGGGCTTCACAAAGAAATATGGATTTAACTCATTGCAGTGTTGGAGGAGTACCTCGATCTAGACACTTGCAGAAATCATTATCACAAAGTACAAAAATATCGCTTTTTTCACCAATTCTTACATTCTTCATTCATGATGGTACATAAACCAGTGTGGGGAGATGAGTCAGACAAAGTCGAAATAATTAGCATTTAATTATTCAAGCCCCTTGTCTGGTATATACCGGAATACGGCATTTAGTGTAGTGCTCCAACACTATTTTTTGTCTCACTCAAGAAATATATACCTTTTTTAAAACATGATAAGTTGCAACAGAATATGACATCTTTATTATAAAAGAATTTAGACTTTGTTATGAACAACTATCAACCACTTACTTGGATTTTTATCTTTTTGTCGTTTTTGGAAGTTTTCATATTTTTCAACAAACACCCAAAAGTCATCATATTCTTTACTTCCTCTGTAAAATAATACAAAAAAAAGTTATTTAAAAAGAGATGGCAAAGTCATCTTCAGATAACAACATATACTGTTTCATACACTAAAATACTTATACAGCGAGTCAGTTGCTATGAATTTTACTCAGTTTTCAAATTCATCTCTCTACAAAGACATTCTTCCTATGAGCATTTCCTTAAATTTAGTCCAATTCTGTTGAATTTATAGGAATTAAGTTGATTTCCTCAAGAGAGAAATTTATCTGCTATAAATGATAATGTTTTATCAATATGGTACCTTGTTATGTCATTTTGACTGTGTAGATAGTGCAGGGTGGACATGGTAGGTACAATGTAACTTGGTACACAAATTTTCAGGCAAATTATGACAGCGCAGAAGACAATTTTTAGAATTATGTGTATTGATTTTGAAATTCTAGGTTGTGACTACTTTGCTTGGGTCAGGCATGTACGGAGAATGAGACTCTTTTCCCATAAAAGGTTTTTTATCGAGTACAGATTGAAAACAGTACTTAATTCATATGGTACTGAATGCATACAGTACTAAATTCATACAGTACAGAATGAAAACAGTACTAAATCCATATGGTAAAGAATTAATAAAGTGCTTAAGTCATACAGTAAAGAATGAATACAGTACTAAATTCAAACAGTATGGAATGAATACAGTACTGGCAGATTTTATCATTGCTCAATATAATTTTTTGCTGAGGCAGGGAAAATTATACGCCCAATGTCAAATACATAAGATGGTATCATGGATAAAAATATATCATAAAGACAGATAGCAAATTTATTACTGTAAATGACCAGGTACAGATGATGATTTTTCTGTCAAATGTAGTAGAAAAATATACAATCTAATTATTTCTAAGTCAAAATAATAACATTTAGTAACATGAAATATCTGAACTTTCTTGGTTTCATTTTGACTGAACAAAAACAATTTGTTCAAAAATCAATTACACTATATAATATAAAATTTGCCTTTCACTTATGATACTCAAATTTACCTGAAAAAGACACACAGTGAGTCAAAATAAAACTTTAATACACTAAAGTGTGAATACATGTATTACTCATTAATAACACAGTAATATGATCGTTGAAAAAGCAAAATGGCATGACCCTTAAGGCAATAAATAATTTCACAGAAATTTGGATAAAAAGGGACATAACTCTATCAATAATGAGCTGATAAAATCAAACTCAACTTGTGTTTAAACTAAAATATTGACATAAACTAATAAAGCGCATTAAAAGTCCTCAAAAGTGATCCTGCGGGAAACAAAAGGGCCATGATGCCCCTGAAATAGCTCACCTGTATATAGGCCCCTGGGCCAAGGCCAACTTTAAACCAAGGGCTTTTATTTGAACCAACTTGGTAGACACCCATTAGAAGATGTTTTATGATAAATATCTAAGCTCTAGCTATTTGGGTTTTTTAAAAGAAGATTTTATAAGTTTTTACTATATACAAATATGGAAAACCATTGACCCCCTGGCGCATTTTAGGCCATACGACGCCAAAACAGGAATGATGATTTTTTGCTAACCTTGGGTGTTACAACTTAAAGCAACACCAGGGGTCAAAACCACCCCTTACTATCACACAGGGATAAACTGCCGCTGCAATTCTGATGCCTTAACCCTTAAAGGCAACCTCTTTGCCACACACATTTAATCTTTCTTATAAAAATTACATCTGAAAAATTACAACAGTAAGACTCTATGTTTTATTAAAATAGATGTAATAATGAAGAAGTTAAAGAGCTTTTCACTTAGGTCCAGTCTAAGGCTGAAGATGAATCCACTCTTGACAGTCTGGTGCCCCAATACAGAAACTAAAAGATGGAAATAGTGCAGTGTTGGGTGGCAAGGTGAGACATTGAAAAGGGACTCTGGCACTCATGGTGCATGGCATATATATCTCATTGCAAACTCTATCATATGCTATTAAATCTAGCAATTAAATTACAACCATCCATCCAAAAAATAAACATGGCCAAACAGAAATATTAATATTCAATCTCATGGCTTTAGAAACTACCATAACTAGAACTGCCACGGTCATGGCGTGAATACCCCCGCATACCACTTTGTCAGAATCAACAGTGGACATTTCTAGCTCAAGGACAACCACCCTGACAAATCTGAGGTTACTAAGCCAATGCATTGCTTAGATATTTATTCTCCATGCTTCAAATGTGAAAATTTTAAAAATCAAGTTTTTTTTTTGTCAAGGCCCCTGTGACCTTGACCTTTGACCCAGTGACCTCAAAATCAATAGGGGTCATTTAGTAATCATGACTAACCTCCATGCCAAATATGAAGACTGTTGGTTGAAGGATCTCAACTTATTGGGCAGACAAGCTTTTTTTTAGTCAAAGCCCCTGTGACCTTAAACTTTGACCCAGTGACCTCAAAATCAATAGGGGTCATCTACTAATTATGACTAACCTCCATGCCAAATATGAAGACTGTGGGCCAAAGGAATCTCAAGTTATTGGGCGGACAAGCTTTTTAAAGTCAAGGCCCCTGTGACCTTGACCCAGTGACCCCAAAATCAATAGGGGTCATCTACTAATCATAACTAACCTCCATGCCAAATATGAAGACTGTGGGTCAAAGGAATCTCAAGTTATTGGGCGGACAAAGTTTTTTTAGTCAAGGCCCCTGTGACCTTGACCTTTGATCCAGTGACCTCAAAATCAATAGGGGTCATCCACTAATCATGAATAATCTCCATGCCACATATGAAGACTGTGGGCCAAAGGAATCTCAAGTTATTTGGCGGACAAGTTTTTTTTAGTCAAGGCCCATGTGACCTTGACCTTTGATCCAGTGACCTCAAAATCAATAAGGGTCATCTGCTTATCATGACTAACGTCCATGCCAAATATGAAGACTGTGGGCCAAAGGAATCTCAAGTTATTGGGCGGACAAGGTTTTTTTAGTCAAGGTCCCTGTGACCTTGACCTTTCATCCAGTGACCTCAAAATCAATAGGGGTAATCTGCTAATCATGACTAACATCCATGCCAAATATGAAGACTGTGGGTCAAAGGAATCTCAAGTTATTGGGCAGACAAGCTTTTTAAAGTCAAGGCCCCTGTGACCTTGACCCAGTAACCCCAAAATCAACAGGGGTCATCTACTATCATGACTAACCTCCATGCCAAATATGAAGACTGTGGGTCAAAGGAATCTCAAGTTATTGGGCAGACAAGGTTTTTTTAGCCAAGGCCCCTGTGACCTTGACCTTTGACCCAGTGACCTCAAAATCAATAGGGGTCATTAACTTATCATGACTAACCTCCATGCCAAATATGAAGACTGTGGGCCAAAGGAATCTCAAGTTATTGGGCGGACAAGCTTTTTAAAGTCAAGGCCCCTGTGACTTGACCTTTGACCAAGTGACCCGACTAACCTCCATGCCAAATATGAAGACTGTGGGTCAAAGGAATCTCAAGTAATTGGGCAGACAAGGTTTTTTTAGCCAAGGCCCCTGTGACCTTGACCTTTGACCCAGTGACCTCAAAATCAATAGGGGTCATCAACTTATCATGACTAACATCCATGCCAAATATGAAGACTGTGGGCCAAAGGAATCTCAAGTTATTGGGCGGACAAGCTTTTTAAAGTCAAGGCCCCTGTGACCTTGACCTTTGACCCCACAATCAATAGGCAAAATCAATAGGGGTCATCTACTAATCATGACTAACCTCCATGCCAAATATGAAGACTGTGGGTCAAAGGAATCTCAAGTTATTGGGCGGACAAGGTTTATTTAGTCAAGGCCCATGTGACCTTGACCTTTGATCCAGTGACCTCAAAATCAATAGGGGTCATCTGCTAATCATGACTAACATCCATGCCAAATATGAAGACTGTGGGCCAAAGGAATCTCAAGTTATTGGGCGGACAAGCTTTTTAAAGTCAAGGCTCCTGTGACCTTGACCTTTGACCCCTAAATCAATAGAGGTCATCTACTAGTCATGAATAACCTCCATGCCAAATATGAAGACTATGGGCCAAAGGAATCTCAAGTTATTGGGCGAACAAGGAAAAACTGACGGATGGATGGACGGACGGGGAGACGTCTGGACAGACAAGCTGATTCCAGTATACACCCCTTACAACTTCGTTGTGCGAGGGTATAACTAATCATGACTAATCTCCATGCCAAATATGAAGACTGTGGGCCAAAGGAATCTCAAGTTATTGGGCAGACAAGCTTTTTAAAGTCAAGGCCCCTGTGACCTTGACCTTTGACCCAGTGACCCCAAAATCAATAGGCAAAATCAATAGGGGTCATCTTCTAATCATGACTAACCTCCATGCCAAATATGAAGACTGTGGGTCAAAGGAATCTTAAGTTATTGGGTGGACAAGGTTTTTTTAGTCAAGGCCCCTGTGACCTTGACCTTTGATCCAGTGACCTCAAAATCAATAGGGGTCATCTACTAATCATGACTAACCTCCATGCCAAATATGAAGACTGTGGGCCAAAGGAATCTCAAGTTATTTGGTGGACAAGGAAAAACTGACGGACGGCCCGACGGGGAGACGTCCGGACAGACAAGCTGATTTCAGTATACCCCCCCTTACTATTTCGTTGTGCGGGGGTATAAAAACTCTTACTAAATACACAACACTATATTGCTATGGAAATTATGATATATAGCCACCCTGCTACATTTGTTGCCGTACAGTCAAATGCTGAACTGACACCATCTTATACCATCTTTACCCACTGTCATTGTTTATAGTTAAGCCAACTGTAAACACATAAATATTGGGATTCTATTATTAAAATGTATGTATTACTGACTAAAGGAGTAGCCAATGTACCATTTTAATTTATACTGTATTACCCCCCCCCCCCCAACCTTTGCACCTGCACATCACAAACCAAGACATTGTCTAATCTCACTTTTCATGAAGCTTACTTTTGCTTGGGCAATTTCAAACACAATCCAGTATAGCCCTATCTATAATACTAGAAAATTGAGAGGTTGGTAGTTCACTGAGAGGAATTGAAATGCACTGACCCATACTACTAGCCAATATACAAGTCAGTCAGTCACATATGGCTTGCCTATACAAACTGTATAGAGGCTAGCTCAGTAGCTGTATATCATTTTTTCAATGATAAATAAAAGAAGTGTTACTTGCATGTTGACATTATCACAAATTATGAATATATAATTTTTTCAATTAATACTTCTAAGGGCAGCCATTCTAAAGGATGATGTAATATAACAGTAAAATGTAGGCGGAGTAATTTATGCAGAGTTGTTGAAACATTTGCCCAGCAGGATTAAAATCTTTTAATCTATGGAAGAAGGTCACACATAATAATTATTTATTAATCAATGGATTAGTGTCAACAGTTCATGTGTATTACTAAACTGTCTGGGAAAATCTATCTGATATCAACATCTTAGGATAGTTTAAATGCAAATATAATTGCATAATATTGGAATTGTTCCTGCTGCAAATAAGTTCCAAATTTTTATTTTCACCCTGAAAAAATATTTACCTGGACACCTCCGGGAGAATCAGGGTCAGCTCGTCCCTACAACATATTTGGCCCCTCAGTAAGCTCGGCCCTATTCCAACTCAGCAAGGGTCAACTCAGCCCACTTTTTAATATATTGGTTTGGTTAATCACTCTTTATTGTTGGAACCACATAATTAATATATGGGCTTATTCACAAACATGGAAAGATATTTTCTTAAATTATTATTACATTTTTTGGTAATGTAATAGTTTTCAATAATTTGGAATATATGAATTCATTACAATCCATCCTTATAACATTGCAAAATACATTGCATGACGTTAACAAATGCATTACATGTTGTTTTATGTATATAAGATAAAGAACAAATATTTGAAATATTTATATAATAAATAAACACGTTTTTATTTCATATTTTATTGGAGATTACTTTACAAACAAAATGCATGATAGGGGACACATTTGTATGATATTAACTTAAAACTTAACGAAACAAATTTCTTCGAAATATACTTTAATTCTGCAGAAGTGCAATGTATCAATCATATAATAATATACCAGATATCTCTTATTTTTCATTTAAAACAGCTTGCCCTTTAACATGCAAGTAACCAAAAAAAGTTAATTAATGCATTTTATATGTTTTTCAAAAGTGGACCGAGTTGACCTGAGCCGAGTTGACCCGTTGCCAAGATGGTATAAGGCCGAGTTGACTCTTTACCCCTCCGGGACATTATGGCATGTATGCTTACAAGCCTTGTGTACATGTAGTTGTGAAGCTTTTAAACCATCATTTTTATCAAGATCTCTACAGTATAGATTAAATCAAAAGGGGTTTTAAGGGTACCTTGACTCTATAGCTGTCACCAGTTTTTTTTGGGTCTAGACCTAGTTTTGGTCACAACTGACCCTAAAATGGAGTCTAGGCACCGTTACAAATAGTCCTATAACATAAGACGTTTGTGTTAGTACTACGTACACTCCAACGTCTTATCGACTTCTTCATAAGTTCCTTTAGCAAAACACTATATAAACCGTCATAATTTACTACAAAAACAATATTTTGAGTCAAAAGATTTGCAGACAGACATCAATGTGCAGCAAAAAAAAAAAAGACTCACCTTCGAATGTAAATAAATCCAATCCAATACAATTTAAACCACTTTCACCGCTATATACATTCGGCCATAATAATTACCTGTATACATGTGGGCGAGTTTTGCTAAAGGAACTTATGAAAAAGTCGATAAGACGTTGGAGTGTACGTAGTACTAACGGAAACGTCTTATGTTACAAGACTAGTAGTACTAGCAGTAGGTTACAAATCCCGTTGGATTAAACCAACACTCACCTTCTAATGAAACTCTGTTCTCTAAAGAAAATTTTGTTCAAAGAATGTTTAAAGCGAGAAAAACTGAATGTTCCACCACTTGCTGTATGTTCATTTGTTCGTTCGGCTGCATATCTTTTTCTACTTTCATTTTCAATTTCACTATTCGAGCGTTTGTAAGACGTCGGGCTTCGACTGCGACTTCGTTTCCTATGTTTCTCGTGTCTGTCATGTCGATAGTGTGACCGCTGATCGCTCATTTTAATAATGTTATAACAATATATTTGAAAAATGCATGTTTTAATCCTAAAATAATCTTAAAATACAAAAATAAAAACATCAATTTAATGTAAACAGTCAAAAAAATAATCTATGTCGCTAAACGCTTTACACACAGAGACACCTCTAAAATCGGGCAGACTTCGGTATCGTATCGTATAAATTCTAAATCCCGTTGTGTGGCACGGCGCCGTACCTACTACATGCGTATTTTATATATTATTTTATATCTTAATCTATTGTGGTTGAAATCACGATCATATTTATGAGATTAAAAGATCTTTTTACCACCAGCTACTATATTAAACATTCCATCACAATTTAAAAGGAAATGAAATATTATTGTATCATAGTTTGGGGACCTTTCTGTTGAAAATGTGTCAGAGTTAAATCGTATATATATACATGCACATGGAGTGCAGGCACTCCAGAGCATGCCAATTGATTGGCTCATTTTTGCTGGGATTTACTTATTGTGACGGCAGAGAAAAGGAAAGCGACAGAAATATCATATTCAGATGCTCGTTCATTGGTTCCTTTTTTTCTAGGGTTTCATATTATGACATCAGGGAACGTGTTTTAATGTTTGACTATGATACAAAAGAGAAAGAACATCAAAACACTCGGCAATCTGATTAATACTCGGGGGCTACGCACAAATCAGATAGCCTAGTGTTTCGATGCTCTTTCTAATACTTAATCAAGTTACTGTCAAGTCGTAAATTCGTAGTTTATCTATCAAAGTTTATTTTTATGCCCCCGGGCATATAGTTATTGAACCGTCCGTCCGTCCGTCTGTCCGAGCAAACATTTTGGGTTTAGGGGCTATATAACAGTAAAGAGAACAAAAGAGAACAATAGGTTCATTCCGTGATCAAAATGTTTAGGGGCTAGTAGCCCTTAAGATAACAAAGAAAATAACAAAGAAAATAGCCCCTAAAGCCAAAATGTTGGAACGTCGGTCCGTCCGTCTGTCCGTACGAGGTTAACCTTGAACGGCAAGTTGGATTTTTCTTAAGTTCGACCTGTACCAATGGTTTCTTAGTTTACACACTTACTAATCAATACAAAGTACATGATCTGGTCAAGTTACATAACTATGGCTTCCATATTTACCAAGTTATTGCCATTTTCAGCACTTAGAAAATGAATATAATATGGTTAACCTAAAACGACAAGTTGGAAATATCTTAAGTTCTATCTATACTAATGGCTTCATAATTTCCACACTTACTTATCAATACAAAGTACATGATATTGCCAAGTTATATAACTGTGTCATCCATATTTCCCAGTTATTTCCCTTTTTTCACTTTGAAAATAGGGCCTTGTCTGGTTAACCAATTCCGGCAAGTTAGATTTATCGTAAATTTCTCTTAATTGCTTAATTTATTCAATGATATCTTGCATGTTTGGTAGGTGGATACCTTTAATGGTCCTATAATTTTTTGTGGAGTAAGTGGTCTCTAGGGTCAAGGTCAAGGTCACTGGTTTAGAAAATAAATTTAAACATTTTTGCTCATACAACCTTTATTTTTTGGTTGATGTCTTTCATGTTTAATATAAACATGCCAAGGGAGGTCCTCCTTCTTTTGGGTATAGTAAGGGGTCATTTGGGTCAAGGTCAATGTCACCAATGTCAAGGTCACCAATGTTAAAACTAGATTTTTACATTTTTACAGGTGTACTAACCATATTCTATAGACAGATGTCATTTATAATTGATAGGAACATAAAATTTGATGGAGTTAGTGGTCAGTTGGGTCAAGGTCACCAGTGCTAAAAATAGATTTTTACACTTTTGCTCATACAGCCTTTATTTATTGACAAATATATTTCATATTTGATAGGAAGATAACCTGCATGGTATACTTCCTTTTGATTGAGTTAGGGATCAGTGTGTGAAGGTCACAAGTGCTAAAAATAGATTTTTACACTTTTGCCCATACAGCCTTTATTTATTGACAGATATATTTCATATTTGGTAGGAAGATAACTTGCATGTTATTCTTACTTTGGATGGAGTTAGGGGTCAGTTGGGTCAAGGTCACAAGTGCTAAAATAGATTTTTACACTTTTGCCCATACAGCCTTTATTTATTGACAGATTTAATTTATATTTGGTTGGAAGATAACTTGCATGGTATTCTTCCTTTTGATTGAGTTAGAGGTCAGTTTGGTCAAGGTCATCAATGCTCAAAATAGATTTTAACATGTTTGCCCATACAGCCTTTATTAATTGACAGGTGTATTTCATATTTGGTAGGATGATATTTTATAGGTGTCAGTGGTTCAAGGTCAAGGGTGCCAAGTATAGATTTCTTACATTTATATATATTTGATAAAGTTGAATATTTATCACTTCACAAGTCATAGCAATGACTTGGCAACTTATATATTTCACAATTACAAAATGCCATGACTCTGTCAAGCTATATAACTTGTGTTTACAATTTTTTGGCAATGTTTCTGTCCATAACTGAGTGAATGGGTAAACATTTTTTGAAAAATTGCTACTGACAAGAATCGGAGCCGGTGGCATTTGTGTTTCATTTCCTCTTGCAATAGAAATTACCAAAAACAATTATTTTGACCATGTGATATTTTATTTTGTTGTATTCCCCAAGTCTTTCAAATCGTATTAATAAGACCCTGCTTTCCCACAGAAGGTTACCCCGTAGACTGACGTAATCTAAATACAGATCGAGACGTTTAGGAGGATCTATGACAGGGAACGCTCTCCGGAAAATACATTTTGGCAGGAGTGGTCGATTTCCCGCATTCAAGAGTTCTTGAACTACATTAAAGATATACCAGAAATGTAAATATTTGAACATATACACATAAAATGTCGGAAAGGGACCATGTACATGTATAATCCCGAAAGAACACCAACACAGCTACAATGTACCTCCTTGTGCCTCCACAGAGTTATGCTTTCTTCCTTTTGGTATTACAATAAATATAGCATAAAACGCTTATTATGGATTTCTAAACAAAATGACGTCTTTGAAAGTAAATCATATAATTATTAGCAATATTAACACATGATTAATGATTCTCTAGTGAAACTTTTGTAAACGATAAGCCCGCTTAAAGGGACTCAACTGAGGTTTTTAGACATGATGGGACTGAAAATATTTTTTCCAGATAAATGTACCATTTGATGTAGGTTTAGACCACTAATCTTTGTGCAAAATTTCAGATCATTCGCGCGCTTCGTTTTTCCAGAATAATAATTCAAATTGTAAAAAAATGACCCAAAATGAAAAGCGTTTAAACGCTTTTCACTAAAATCGGGATAAGGAAAGCATAAAAATACGATTTTCAATATATTTGAAAGTATATTTCTTAACTATCTTTGCATATATTTCTGTTTAAAGTGACCCTGCTCATTTATGTAAGAAATTCAAATGTTATGTTTTTAGGCTTTTAAACCTCAGTGGAGTCCTTTTAAAGCCAGTAAAACATGTACACAAACTGTTTAATGCGTATTTTTATATTGGTAAGATTTGTGAAATGTTTAAGTACGTACTTTTATTACCTTTTATATTATGTCAGACATTTCTTAAATGCATGCGATTCGATGCTGTTAGTCATGCTTTTTAAAAAATATTTTGATAGTACGTTGTATATGAAACAACTGTTTAATGTCTTTCTTGTACAGTATTTTAACACCATTTTAGTTTAGATAAACTGTTTTAATTTTAATGTAATATTTCATGACCATCTCGATCTTATAATTCCTATGGAATGGCATGGCATCTATTTTTTTTTTCAAGATAAATATAATTTAGAAATGTATGTTTATCATGTATATGCAAAGATCAGATGTAATTAAAGATACTTCTATGTTGGCATTGAGTCAATGGAATTTGCAATGTGTAATAGGATTTTCGTTTGTTATTGGAATGTACTATATATGTCGACCGGAAATTATATCGCAGTTTACACGAACTCAGATAACTCTTTTTTTTAATTCATTGTGGTCTAAGTAAATCAAAATATAATCAAAGCCATAATAATATATAATAATTTAAAAACCTAATATGCCTCATAAATGCTTTTATTTTTATTTCTAAAAAAAGCTTTTGAATTTTGGCGTACTTTTATAGTATCCAAATAGTTACTCATTGGGCAATTACCTGAACCATCGTTTCCAACTGTTGCTTTTTTGGCAATAGGTACAGTTGTAGTGAATTTGTATTTTGTATGGAAGTCAAAATACTACCTTGTTTCCTTTTTGTTACCTTTATGACAAATTATTTCACATTTATAGCTACTTAATTTTTTCAGGTAACAATTATCTTACATTCTTTAAGACCATAATTTAAACATTATGAAATTCATGTTTGCTCTTTCAAAAAAATAAAAATGTATTTGTTTCTGATGCATAATGTGCCTTTAAAAGAAGAGTTTGGTAGACAGAGCGTTCACCAGATACTGAACACTATGCTATGATATCGATGATAGGGATATTTGTTTGAGGTTGCAGGAATACTTGTAGAAATACGATTAAAAATTGATCAATAACAAAAACAACAACGACAACAACAACAAAACATCAAAAACAAACAGAACAACAGCAACAACACATGGTTCATTACAAGTTTTTTTCGCCTTGCATTTTAGAGTATGGTCCGTGTTGACTGAAAGATTCTTCAATGGCTAAGCACGACATTTGATAGAAAATAAGTCGTCATGAGGGAGAGATTTTTTTCTTTGATTAAATTTAGCAATCATTAAAGAGAAAAGGGGAAATGTCCGTCACGTTTCTTTTATTTTCTGATGATAATGTTCAATGGCGAAGATACCAAAAAAAGGGACCTGGCTTGTCTTAATGATGTTGAGTCTCATAATATCATGTTCATACATTAAATGAAACATCAAAATTCTGATAAAGGTGGGACAACGAACGTTTCAAAGGGATTCTAAAAAAGTGATATAAGACAATATTTGAAAAGGAAAACTTGATAGCACTAGAGACTACTGGTATAGAAAGCGGTAACATGTTCATGAGAAAAGTCATACATGTTTGATATATCGTATATGTATAAGATCTAGAACGATGTAGACCACAAGACCTATACGTAATATGCCTAAAATATATAATCGGGCGTTACGCGACGTACACGATAAACGAAATATTATAAAACATAGATATTTGTCTACAGTACAATATTTAAAATACGTGTATATGTACTTCAAATTAAAGGCATTCTTCTGAGTTTGTTTTTTTTCACACGAAGGAAATGGGAATATTTTTTCGAGTTTTGTGAACCATTTAATGTAAGGCGAGACAAATAATTTGTGTTCAAAATTTCAGATCATACCCTTATTCCGTTTAACCCGAATTATCATTTTTTATTGTGCAAAATCATCCAAAAATGAAAGCCTTGTAACGCTGTTCATTCAAACTAACTAAGAATCTAAAATATTAGTTTTCAATTTAACTCTGAGCACATTTCTTCATGATCTTTTGCAGAATTTTCCATTTTAAATGGTTTGCTGTTTTAACAACGCGATGAAAGGTAGTTTGTAACGTTTCATGAGAGGAATCTAAAGACTACGGTTCATCGTTTCGCTTTTTTTGATACCATGGCGAAGATACCAAAAAAAGGGACCTGGCTTGTCTTAATGATGTTGAGTCTCATAATATCATGTTCATACATTAAATGAAACATCAAAATTCTGATAAAGGCGGGGCAACGAACGTTTCAAAGGGATTCTAAAAAAGTGATATAAGACAATATTTGAAAAGGAAAACTTGATAACACTAGAGACTACTGATATAGAAAGCGGTAACATGTTCATGAGAAAAGTCATACATGTTTGGTATAGCGTACTATATGTATGAGATCTAGAACGATGTAGACCACAAGACATTTACGTAGTATGCCTAAAATATATAATCGGGCGTTATGCGACGTACACGATACACGAAATGTTATAAAACATAGATATTTGTCGTGCATATAGCATACAGTACACTATTTAAAATACGTGTATATGTACTTCAAATTAAAGGCATTCTTCTGAGTTTGTTTTTTTTTCACACGAAGGAAATGGGAATATTTTTTCGAGTTTTGTGAACCATTTAATGTAAGGCGAGACAAATAATTTGTGTTCAAAATTTCAGATCATACCCTTATTCCGTTTAACCCGAATTATCATTGTTTTATTGTGCAGAATCATCCAAAAATGAAAGCATTGTAACGCTGTTCATTCAAACCAACTAAGAATCTTAATAAAATATTAATTTTCGATTTAACTCTGAGCACATATCTTCATGGTATTTTGCAGAATACCATATTAGATGGTTTGCTGTTTTAACAACGTGATGAAAGGCAGTTAGTAACGTAGAATCTTTGTCTATAGACTACTGTACATCGTTTCGTATTTGTGTATGTGCGATACATGTATGCATTGGCTATAAGAGACATGTTCTCAATGTAAAGGCCCTGCTTATTGGCTGCAAAAGTGAACCATTCTCTATGTAAGGGCGCTGCAGATTGGCTGAAAATGTAACGCATTTTTTTATGTAAGGGTGTTGGTAAATGGCTGAAAAATGGCAAGACGTTCCTTTTGTAAGCGGACTCTTGATTGGCCGAAAAAGAACCTAAACCGTAATATTCAAAGTGTATGCTTAAATGTTACATAATCAATTTGAAATAGGAAAAACATGAAAAAGAAAACTTCCTAATTAATTTCACCATTAAGCAAACATTTCTATTCCCATGCACTTCTTAGGAAAAGTCCCCTTCGGGTTCTATTACTTTTATGTGGCAAATTAATCGAGTAAAGAATTTTTAATTTCTATTACTTCTTTAAGATAATTATGTGATTTTCAGAATTATAAATCATTGTTATTCCGTAAAGTATACTATCTTTACGTATTTATTCTCTATGAATACTGAAAGTCATATTCGTCTTTTTTAATTTACGTTTTTGAATAATATTAACTGAAAATAATCCATTAATTTTCCTCGTACTATTTGAGTGGGTATATTTTCTTATATTTTATTACGATAAATTAAAACGAACACAGACAGAAAATTACATTTTCCTCGCAATAAATATTTAATAAAAATGACACCACAAATGCATTCAAGTTTTCCTAGTTATATAGCACCAAAAGGAAACGGGCATTTGCTTGCATTTAATTTTTTCTGACATTCTGTCATATAAAATACCTTTCTACAATGTTTTATCGTCCGGTTTAATTTTAGCTCATCTGGCAGTTGAATGCAATAATTCACCACAAGGCACACATTCACAGACATTTCTGTTTCTTTTTAAGAAACAATTATGATAAATTGTATCTTTTTATTATATTATTTATTTTCTTCTCCTTCTTTTCTGTCTAGATTGATATAATGTTTAAGCTCATATGAATTTAATCATCTTTTTGATTTTGTAATAGTCATTTTTTGTTTGAGAATTAAATACGACTAGGTAAGATTTTTTACAATGAAACAAGATTTAGCTGTATGTAAAGTTTTAAATATCACGTTTAAAGTCTTCTGTTTAAATTAAGAAGCGAACAAACCTATTGTTTCCTAGAATTAATCATACTTCAACCACCTGATCACCTGTAGATATACAACGCTATTATGGTCTCTATGAATTAACTTTTTTTCGTTATTTTGTATCGTAAAGCGCACACTGGAAGCTCTTTGAGATTTAAATAATTGTCTAAATAGAATCAAATATGTGTTTAGTCATTGTATGTGAGATGGTTTGGTTGTGTTGATTGTGTTAGATGGTGTTTGATGGTGTTGATGGTGTTAAATTGTGCTGGTTGTGTTGATGGTGTTAGATTGTGCTGGTTGTGTTGATGGTGTTAGATTGTGCTGGTTGTGTTGATGGTGTTAGATTGTGTTAAATGGTTTTGATGGTGTAAGATGGTGTAATGGTGTTGGTTGTGTTGATGGTGTAAGATGGTGTTAGATGGTTTTGATGGTGTAAGATGGTGTTGGTTGTGTTGATGGTGTAAGATGGTGATAGATGGTTTTGATGGTGTAAGATGTTGTTGGTTGTGTTAGATGGTGTTGATAGTATTGAATGGTGCTTAATACAACAATGTTTCACCTACACTATTCCCGTATGTGTTCATAAAGAATGATTAAGACCAGGATCATGGTCAATATTTAAAGATTTCTCCACAGTTTGTGCTTGAATGAAGAAACATTCAATTATAAAGTGAATTTAAAATCAACAAATTCGAAGTGTTATGAAAAAAAATCCATGTTTTTTTAAATATATAATATGCTGGTCAATTAAATACTGATCTGTAAAACTGATCCTTATGTAAATCCTTACTATTATCTTGAACCCTTGGGTTTTTGTACTTATGTCTCCTTGTTAGAGTTGGTTTCATCGCAAATTAACGGTGATATTAGAATTTTTAATATGGATTAAAGTAGTTTCAATAGTACAGTATGACCAATGTATGCCAGTCTTTTGCCAGACAACAATGAAACATTAAGATAATTTCATTATGATCATTATTTGAGCCGAGTCACGACAAAACCAACATAGTGCGTTTGCGACCAGCATGGATCCAGACCAGCCTGCGCATCCGCGCAGTCTGATCAGGATCCATGCTGTTCGCTATCAGTTTCTCCACTTGTAATAGAGTTGGTAAGCGAACAGCATGGATCCTGATCAGACTGCGCGGATCCATGCTGGTCGCAAACCCACTATGTTGGTTTTGTCGTGACGCGGCTCATTTTTCTTTGCAAAACAGGTCCAGGTAGCAAAATCACACAACTGTAGTAGTAGAGAACGAGTCTCATTTATAATCAAATGCCATCTTCAAAACCACGTGGGTTTTTTGCATTGTCTAGTTTGCTTTATCAATGTTTATGAATGTTCTATGTTTCCAGCTAGATTATTAAAACATGTCGGTGCACATACGACTGGAGCTAACTGCTCATATTAGGCGGCTGTCAAATTGGACGGTATCTTAATTCATTTTGTTAGCCTATGTTTAAGTTGATACTCTGGGGTATACTGTAATCTTTACATTCGAACAGGTGCCATTAGATAACAATGTTTCACGTATGATATTAAATTAGATATGCAGTGTCCTAGTAAGGTTTTATTTATAATACATGTGTCTTAAGTAAGTTCGTTTAAAATAGGGATTGTTTATGTGGCATTTCGTAATTAGCAAATCCTCTCTTCTAAACGGATAAATCTGCCAAGTTATACGTCAATAATAGAGAGCTAATTTACTAATAGGAAACATTTACAGTTTATCTCATTACGGGCTGTTTTAATCATTCTGTTCTAATGGGAAGAATATCGCTGGCGCATTAGCTTATTACATTTTGTAATTGTAATCCACGATTATTAATAATTCAAAAATTAACAACAAGTGTGTGACGAATGTACGCCGCAATAATGCATTTAAATAGTTTCCATTTGGTTTCAGTGCATTTGCGATTAGCTTACGACACGTTAGGTCTCTCTGTCACAGTTAGAACATTTTTTTTTTACACTCGCTCTATTCAATCTATTTACTAGACAGGCACCATACATATTATGTGAAATGAACGATACATTCCCTGTAATTGATTGAAAATAATTAGTTAAAAAAAGCTCAATGTCATATTATTTACATTATTAAAATAATTTCGAAGTTTTTGTGTCGATTGTTTTCCTTTTTTAATTAAGTCGATTAATTAAATTAATTTTAGGCCAACTTGACTTATAGACCAACACACTAAAATAAGATCTAAATGTGGTTAGTTGAGAGCTTAAAATGATCTATACATTAATAAATAACCAATGATTTATTATTTTCAAAAGTCAGCCATGGAATAATATCATTTAACTACGAAATAATGAATTAAATAATAGATAATATAAATAATATAATAAATAGATTTATGTTCTGTGTCTGCGAGAAGAAATCATGTAGATGCAGCATGATAAATCAAAATTTGCTGTAAAATTGAACTAATTTGCATTGTCCGTTTAAAAGAAGCGGGAATCGTTGTATTGTATCCGTCCGTCCGTATACCAGAAACTATTCATTCAACATTGCATTTGTAAACTTATGAACCAAGAAAAAAGAATACAATGAAGTATCTTTTTATTTTAAAATATTTTTGTAATTTCAACGCCCCTCGATCCGTTTCCAAGGGACCCCACTGTTTTTTATTATCACCTAAAAAAACTTGTTTTTATTATGGACTAAATACTACTGAGGACTGCACTTGGAAATATAATGCTCAGTTTTTAAGTTATACTTTTAGCCGTCTGATTTTTTTTGGTGGGGGTGGGGGGATGGGGGTTTGGGTAGAAAATGAGTCCTTAATGTTTTTAAATTATAACGAGAAGTATATGTAAAAGACATGCAAAGGGTAATACACGCAGCAAACTCAAATGGACCTGGAAGCAAGTTCTTTCAGCATTTCAGCATGTCCTTCCCCGAAATAAATATTATACATTGTACCACATAATAAAAAAATGTGCAATAAAAGAGCAAGAATACTTTTTTTTTATTTTACATGTAAAACATCTAATTGGTCTTGTGGTGATGACTTAATTTCAATCAACATTTCAAGGAACTTGAAAGAATCATTTTAAAAGTTTATGTTTAATATTTGTTATACGATCTCCGCCTGTAAAATGTTCAAAGTATAATGATAGATTAGTAACACTATATAGCATGTTTAATGTTACAATCAATTACATTGACAATTATATTTTTGTCTTCCTCTTCTTAATTCGCCTCAATGTCCGTCTCAGTTCTTTCAACTGTGTCTACAAATTAATTGTGAAACAGGAAATTATTAAACATTGAAGAAAAGATTACCTTTCGAAGTCAAGGGAAATTAGAATTCCGTTGAATTAATCGAGTAATCAGTGCTGAGATGAATCGCGAGATATTCGTGCAAAATCTTTCTTCCTAATGGAATGTTTACTGTTTAATTGATAATGGAATAATTGAAACTGTATTTCATTGCTTTTTATTTGTCTATAGATGGTATCGGAAGACATTTAATTACGGATTGTTCCAATTACACCGAAAATGATTGTATCTTCTAAATTATTTTCCTGTAAATTTGGTTACCATGTTAACAGGAGAAAGTAATTTCATTGTCCTAAAAGTGTAAAATTCCTTGTAAAGATCCTTTTTGTGATATATAACACACAAAAAAAATGTGTGGAAATTTCGGAGTACATGTATTTACAAATTGCAATAATGTTGTAAATATGTCACATTATTTTTAAGTACTTTTCCAGTGCCTAGTTAATGCACACTATATGCTATCAATCTCCACACAGTGATCTCCCCTTAATTCTTCGGCGTAGATCTCTGCCACCAAGGTCCCAATATATCAGAATTTCTGATATACTACAGTATATTTTTTCAAAAATTGTTTTATCTACTGCTTTTATCTATCAGATAAGTTTTCTCTCATTTATTTAACAATGTTTATGAATAAATAAATAAATAATATGAATATTTAGAAATAATTTTAAAAAATATGAGATTATTTTCTACCGAGACGATATTTTGATATTTTATATTTTTTAGCTTTTGAATTTATTTTTCGTTATTTTGTATACTTTCGATAATTTTTTGATAAACTATATTGAACGTAGGCACTTAAAGTTAAAAATAAAACAGAAAGAGAAAAATAACGTTAGATTTTCTTTGCAACGGTCGATATTTACATTTGAATTTCGACGTTACGTCATGTGACTTTCATCATCATGTGACGTCTTTGAAGGCAGTGATTACAATTCTGCCATGGGAGGTAATCACTGTGAGGAGTTTGATATGCTATATAGCATGTAATGCTGCACGTTCGTAACGTCGCTTTTCATTGGATAATCGTGACCTTTATGTAAACTATATTCACGGCTACTAAAGTATTTTCTTTTTTATATTCTTTTCTCAAATTAAGAAAATCTGCAGTATATTAAGTTCGTTTTAAAGAATTTCAATGATAGATTAAATGGTCTTGTATAAATGGTTGTTCGCAACATAAGCATCACTTTCATGCTCTGGTTGTATAGAGAAACAAACTATCAATTTTTTTTATAACTTTGATTATATACGGGGAGCTACTTGTTCTTGTTTATTTGCGTCCTTATAAATATTCCGTATTCAAATTGAAGTCCCTAACAAGATTAGGAACGAATCATTTAATTTCGCTCTTTATCAGATTCGTAATTGAATCTTTCTTAACTGTGATTAGATAAAATCCGCCGGGCATGTGTCTCTGACCGTCTGGAAATTATCTAATAAACACGAGAGCATGACTAGAATAACATGGTTATATTCAACGCGCATCATGGTTCCATTCTAAATATTACAATATTTTATGTTACAAGAAAGAGATCTATCAGGGCGCAAATCTGGTTTTATGCATTAATGGTGTGAATTTTTGACGCAGTACTGGTTATAAAAGAGACATGCACAATCATAAAAATCTTATAAGAAAAGATATTTACCATGTATTTATAACAATTTGAATTATTGCATTATTTTTCACAATAAGTTGTAATAGGTAATAATGTTTTAGCGTAAATGAAATAATGGAGATGATTTTTATTTCCATGTGCTTTGAATATATATTGTAGCTTTTATAAACGTTAAAAATATACTGATATTTGTCTGTAAAACGTGTGTTCATGCCTATAAGGTTCTATTTTGTTAAGTATATAATGTATTTTGCACATTTGTACATTAAAGCAGCACGCCTCCAGATCCATGCTAAATTTTCATGAAAATTTTGAAAATGTATTTAGAAGTAAAATATTGTGAAGTGACAAAAGTAATTTACACATTGCAAATGGCATTTAGAATCCACATAACTTACCAAAAAGAGGTTAATATATGTTAAAGAAGCCGTTACTGCGTTAGTCACATTAATTGCACATAACATGTGAGCCGCGTCATGACAAAACCAACATAATGGGTTTTCGACCAGCATGGATCAAGACCAGCCTGCGCATCCGCGCAGACTAAGTCTTGTTATGTAAGCGAACAGCATGGATCCTGATCAGACTGCGCGGATGCGCAGGCTGGTCTGGATCCATGCTGGTCGCACACCCATTATGTTGGTTTTGTCGTGACGCGGCTCATGTAAACTTTCACATGACTCTTGAATCTCTTAACTTTTCTTAAAATCATAGTACATTTATCTAATATTGGATTTTCTTGAAATATTTTTACTCATTTGGGAGGTATGCAGATTTAAGTAAAATACAAATATCAGTCCAGAATAGACGATACAGTTTTTGTCCAGCAGACGATTAATTTATCATAATGACAAGTTGGATATTTTACTGATTTTCGCTGAAAAAGAACATTGGTAACACGACAAATCGTTCATCAAAATATTGAGCATGCAACACTAATGTCTGTCGATAATAGAATTGTCCAACATTGATAGAAAACTGGAAAAAACGTTTTGGGAAACACTGTTTAAAGGAAAAAGTTAAGTGTCCTGAAAACGAATATTCTCGACATTATGAAGGCTCTCCTTCCGGTGATAGAGAGAGGGCCATGTCCAACATTACTGTCTACTCACTTCTACTATCAAACCGAACCACTGAAACTGTTGCAGAGTATTGTTATTTCTGATATTCCCGTTTCATACTTTCTTGTAGACAAAAACCACAATCATATTATTACTTTAGAAGAAACAACAACAAGGACAACAACAACCAAACAACAACAACAACAACAACAAAGCAACATCAACAACAGAAAAAAAGAAAGAGAAAAGATGAAATGAATTAAAATAATAAAAAAATATTCCCTTGGAAGATTATTTCTAGCTTTTGTTATAATTTATTTATTATTATTGTAATTCACCTTTTCCTTTTTCACCTATATATAACAGTACATTGATTAGCTATACATTGAGCTTCTCGTTGTAAGTGACTTAACAACACGGCATTGTTAAACAAAAATACATCCCTAATTGTAACCAATGTCAATAACCTTTCAAACTCAGACCTAGACTGCAATTTTACATTTTACTAAGTTGTATTGTTCTCCAGAGATCACTATATAATTTTAATAAATTTGAATTTTTTTTGTACAGGATCTACAGTCAATGATTTTGAACGTAGCCTTTTCTGAAAGATATTCATGTTCAATGTTCAGGCAGACTTCCTGTAAATCAGTCAAACCATTATTCTATTTTTAGTTTACTGTAATGAACTTAATTTGTTATGAAATGTAACTGTACTTTGAAGATTCAATTCTCTAGGGTCTGCTTTGAGCCACTGTACACTTGCTTGAGTAATGTCATTAGTGAGCCAACACTACTTTTCAAAGTTTCAATTATATTTTTAGCACCAATCATATTATTTTCTACTCTCGCTATACTCTTTTAGTTAATGGTAAGTGAATAAAATATGCATCAACTATACCTTTATTCGTTTACCTTTAATTGAAGAGGTTCTCTGCTGGTCCCTTGGTATTGGAATTTTAATCAACTTTAAGTGATTCTGTAGCTGACGGTATAAATGATCAATCGGAAGAGACTTCAAACACTAATTGGTTTTTAATCTTTGATTACTCCGTGTCGGTAACTAGCTGCATCTATCAAGTGTCAGCCAGGTTATACAAATGGTTTATTTAATCATTAATGAAGAAATAATGAGAATGCGCCGATATCCAGTGATTCTATCATACGATTTGCTATCGTTAAATGAACACTTAAAATACAGTAGTAATGCGAAATAAGTGCCGTATATTTTAATACTCTTTTTCAAACAGTTAAGTTAACTCGGGCGCTATAAACGTACCTGTCGCATGTCTTATGTCAAGTGAATTGACATGGGACAGTGAATCATGATGATTTATTAAAGAACACAAAAATACTGGCTTTTAATGTATCTTTTTTTTACAAGATGGTTTAAAAGATTATAAGGTAGCACGAGCCACTCAATTGTATAATGATTATGACTTACTGATTTGTGACAGACTTTAAATATGGCGTAATTAAGATGTTAAAGTATTAATATTTCCATTATTTGTTTTATTTAGAACTAATTATATTAAATTTGTAACGGATTTAAACATCAGATAACCTACTACGATATCTTTATCCTCTATGAAATGTGCACATAAAAGTTTGCATTTTATATTTGGTTTATCATTAAGTTCATGTTCTGCTGGTATGTAACGCTCCACCACGTTTACCAAGGCCTTAAGGATTATGTACTGTATTTTGTATTTTTAGTTATAAAAAGTAAAAGAAAAATACATAGTTCAATTTTATAAATGGCACTCGACTTGTTTACCTGTTCACTTTAATTTGTGTTTATTGACTACATAAAATATTGAAAACGAATTCCCCCTTTAATATAGGCAGCAACAAACGCTTAACATCTTTTACTGATTCAGTATCACAAGTAACGGAAAGATAATCTATATCAAAATTCATAAACCGCGGTAGCAGTAATAACATTTCATATTCATATCCCCCTCAGGTATAGCTTCATATATGTCATTAAACTCCCCTGTATCTTCAAAGTTTATTATTCTGCATGTGATTCTATCATAATTTCTTTCCTAATTAAATGAGACTCACATGTCTCGGTGTAAAAATATTTTTCATTCAGTTACAACTTACATGTCTAGAAATCTAATTGCTTCCGTAATTCAAGGGAGTGCAATATTGCTAAATTAACCTTTGTCTTTTTTCAAGACAATTGT
Organism: Ruditapes philippinarum; assembly: GCF_026571515.1. NCBI lineage: Eukaryota > Metazoa > Mollusca > Bivalvia > Venerida > Veneridae > Ruditapes > Ruditapes philippinarum. Next base: position 40,581 of record NW_026865625.1, read on the forward strand.
AATTATATATTTGCGATGCAAACTATGAAAAGTATAATTATTTTACAGTGAAAGTTAGTGTAAATGAAGTCGTAACTTTTTTAAGTTTTCGCTTTACTACCATATTCTATTGCCGGTATGTAACAGAATGATATCATATAGACCTAAATGCTTTATTTCTCCAACACCTGAAGAACGTGTTGAGGTCATAGACGTTACAAAAGTATTCAAAGGACCTTCACAGAGATACAAAGTCATAAATAAAAATAGTACGTAGATCAAATGAGACTCTTAAAACTGAGTAATAAATATGAAGATAAAACTAAAGAAATATTTTCAGAAATTTAATTTAGAATCTACATTTATTGCAATTGTTAGCATGTTTCGAGTTAAAAGCGTATAAAAGTTGTTCTATTATAGGTCACATTGTACAAAAACAATGCTATTCTGTATAATCAAGAGTGTGCAATGATCTGAAATGTTACATACAAGTTATTGTTTAGACCTTTACCTCAAATGGTAAAGAAATCTCAAAATAGTTCAATTCCTTTCATGTCAATAAAACCTCAATGGAATCCCTTTATGCGTAAATTTTAAAAATTACATTTGACAACCTTGCATAAATCATGGATTTCTTAACAGGAAAAGTCATAATAATGTCAAAATATTGTATTCTTCTATACAGGAAACAGGATAACCAACACTGCCACGAGTTGTGTAGTGAGGGCAACTTCACCATCTATTCCGATATCAAGAAATTTTGAGCCAGCGCATATTTGTGAGTGGCTGCATTATCGTGAATGAGTCAATCCTTTAGTCTGGTCGCAAATCTTTTTTTTCTTACTTCTTATGGTGTCTCTACATTTCTGTCAGCACATTTTTCTTATTCATCTGTAAGTATTTGGCAGACTTATACCGAATATGAGCAAAGGGGGTCACAATGTTATAACTAAGTTTAATCACATGTTAGCAGTTGTGAAAGTGAACGCTTGCTTTGACTGCAGCAGTTTTATGTTGGTAATAAAAGATAACCGTGTGAAGACTTAATCAAAGCGAGTTTGCAGATTTCATTTTATTTTGTTGTGATAAATATTCCGATGGAAGATTTTTATACTTCACAATAGCAGGTGTCAAGTGCCGAATGACAGCTATAAAAAGTTGCCCCGTACTTTACTTCAGTGTGGTTATATTTTTCTGGTCCTTCGGGAACTTTAAGTGTTGAAAATTGAGTATCGCTCAAGCCGGTGCTAGGGAGCGTGAAGAATGTTGCACATGTTCATTACTCTCATGTACAGACTCGATCAAATCGAGCCTGTAGTTTAAATATATTTTGTTGTACTTAATGCTTCCGAAGGGTCATTTTTTTCCAGGTTTTTATTTTCTTAAATGCGTTTTCTACCTTCACATTGATCTTTTTGAACACGGCATAACCCAGTTTACACTATCTGACATAATTCGCTAAAAGTCTGTTAAACCACCAAAATCTCTGAACTAAGTCGACGACACTTGCCTTGTTACTCATTATTCAAAGATCCTTTCATATACCTTAAGTTATTGAGTTCGTTTCAAGACAAATTTACTTTGATATATTTATTAACAAATGTTTTGTTGTTTTGTTAGGTTTTTTTTCTTTCTAATGTATACAATGTTTCATGAATAAAGTGATATATTAGGAAAAAAAGTTAAACAATGTTCCCTTTTCCCAAGATTAAAAGTTTTGTAAATGCAAAAGAAACTAAGTTTTGTGATCAAAAGAATTATTATCCATGCAAAGTTGAGTAATATTTGTCTAAATAATAACCATCGCGATAAGTTGTTTTTAAAGTATGGATATCCCAATTAAGCAATTTAAGCAGCATGTGGAAATTACAGATTCGGTTGAATAACATGTTGTGAGTGCCATTGGCACGATAAAAGATCAAAGATGCAACTTTCCAGCTTTTACCTAGGTACCCCTTTGCGCAATATTTCAGGTGTAACTAGTCGTGTTAAGTGCAGCATAACACATGATCATGCCCGACCAACAAACCATTGGGACAATATGTTACTTACTCTCAGGACTAAATATATGATTTCTGGTTACAAAATTAAAGATGCCGTTTATGTTTGTTTGTTGTTTTTTATATTGATTGGACAGAGCGTTAGATATCTCGTTTACAGAGACATATCAGACTTATCTTTTAAACAATTTTTATGATTGTATGAGAGAGACATGTACATCGGTCAACCCATTTCTTAAATGATTTTTGAAATGAAATAAAACAATCTATGTTAACGAAGCGACGTATAAGTAGTATCCCATGTTTGGTATTGTTTCTATGTGTTATTTAAATTTTATTTGACTAGATTTGGTTGCTCAACAGTTACCTGTGATTTACAAAGAGCACAGTTGGCGCTGAGCATGTTTGAGACACTTACGAGGTATGATTAAAAAGTTCTCGGCCCGATATACTTCTAGCCACTACAGTGATATTTTAACACGATACGTTGAAGATTACTGACCGAGTTACATGCGGTTTTACACAGATTAAGTGTGAAACACAAGGTTGAAATCAGAGACGTCATTAAGTGCCTCTGTAAGAAAGGGATGGCTCCCAAGGAAATGCATGAAGACTTGATTGGAAGAAGTCCCCTTCCTTTAGCACTGTGAAAAAATGGGCTGCTGAATTTAAGAGGAGCAGGGAAAGCATTGGAGATGGTGAGCGGCCTGTTCGCCCAAAAGAGGCCACCAACGATGAAACTACCGAGGCTGTGCACGATCTGGTCTTGGCGACAGAAGGTGAGACTGCGAAGCATTGCTAGGGAAGTGAGTATAAGCTTTGTGATTGGCAATTCTGACTGATGTCTATGGCATGTCAAAGGTTTCCCCTCGATGGGTCCCAAGACAGTTGACTGACGACCAGAAACGGACAAGGCATGACATTTCAAGATATCTTTTGACTCGCTACGAGGATGAACCTGATTTTATCTACCTGATCGTTACTCAGGATGAAACATGGATCCATCACTTCGATCCAGAATTAAAAAAACAGAGCATGCAGTGAAAGCACCCTGGCTCACCCCCTCTTGAGAAATTCAAGAGAGTGTCATCAGCAGGGAATATGATTGCTTCAATTTTTGGGATAGTCAGGGGAAAGTCATGATTGACTATCTTGAGCAAGATGGTACCATAAATGGTACTTACTATGCAGACGAAATGAGACGTGTGCGTCAAGAAATCGCGCATAAAAGGAGGGGCGCGTTTTGCTCCTGCACGACAATGCGCCAGTTCACACATCCAGAGTTGCAATGGCTGCTGAAACTGACTGCGGCTTTGAAATTCTTCCCCACCCCCAATATTATCCGGACTTGGCCCCCTCTGACTTCTACTTGTTTCCAAAATGAAAACCAAGCTTCGTGGTAGACGTTTTAGAAGCAATGAAGGTGTCATGGAGGCGGTCAATAAGTTCTTTGTGGACCAAAGTAGAGAATTTTATTTTGAAGTGTTAAACAAGTTGGAGCACAGGTGGGTAAAGTGCTTTGGAGTAGAGGGTGATTATATTGAAAAGTAAGACCATTAAGTGGGTTCTCTGACTACCGGAAGTACATCGGGCCAAGAACTTTTTGATCAATCCTCGAAGTTCCTCTTAATTTACCATGGCTGTTCTAGAGTTACTAAAACGGTGATAAAATACGTGTTTATAAACAACTCTTTTAAATGATAGGATAAAAAATAATCAGGAAATTGATTTTTGTCAACATTATCTTTTAAACCTTGTATTTGTTTATTTTCTTTTAGTCGTAATTTGGTATGAGTCGTTCTGACAACCGTGTACATTTCATATTTTACTTACTGAGATAGTGAATTTTTCATCGCTCAAGGTGTGAACAATTTTTTTTAAATATATTTGAAAGGGTCTCCATTGTGTTTTTTTGTCCTGACAAGACTGGAATAAATGTACTATTTGACGTAGGTCTAAACTAATAACTTGTGTGCAAAATTTCATATCATTTACTCATTCCGTTTCTTCCAGAATCATGATTCTAATTGTGAAAAATGACCTAAATCGGGCTAAGAATAGCACACAAATACGTCTGAGTATATTTCTCAATTATCCTTTTCATATATGTTTGTTTCAATTCATGCCCCAGTTGATCTATATAAATTTCATTGATATTAGGCACTTTTGGAAATTCTTTTCAAAATTGAAACAATAGTCCTGTTAACTATGGGTGTCGGATATATAGCTTTATAAACTTTAAACTCATTTGATATTAATATGCCTATAACAAAGTCTTTGTACAAAGTACTGTTATTGTCTCACAACAGGTGCAACAGATGATCTATGGTGGTCAATGAGAAGGGCAAAATATCTTTCAAATATCAAGGAAACGTTATCTGTTTGTTTTTCGTCTAATGTTACATTGGTTTGAGTGTGTGGTTTTTCTTTTGCAGAATACGAATATCATAAACAATATTATAGATAATAAGAAGTACAATTGATATTTCGAGACATAAATATAGCTAATACCCTTGAGAAATTGTTCTTAATATTATCTCTTGATGAAAACCGTATATCCAGTTTAATAATCATGCCTTGTTGTTTCTCATCTTGCTTATTTAAATTTCTATTCAGGTGTCAATCAAATTTACTTAAAAAGTAAACGCTTGCATTGTATATACACGTATATCGAATAGGAATAGGAGTGGAACTTACTTAACAAAAGGGATTACAATTAAATATCAGAAAACAAATAGTCGTGATGTGACATACATTTAACATAATTTTACAAACCGGATTGCTATTGCATGTCCATTAAAGAAAAAAAAAAGAAAACTAAAACATACGAAATTGCTATCGAAATTCAAAAAGGAACGGTGAGACACTAACTAACATACGGGATCGCTGATTTTTTTTCTGAGAGTGTATATAACAACTTGGGAACTAAATGACATTCCAAATTGGTAAAGAACTTTTTTGTAAGTAAAAATGACAATCTAGATATCAACATTTTATTTCAAAAGTAATGTAAATCAAATATCAGTCCTGAAACGTATTCTCGTTTACAAAGAAAGAAAACAATATTTATAATGATAACAAATTTGCCTGATTGTAACATTTTTTCGTGAAATTCAGGAGGAATGTTAAAAAGCTATAAAAAAAAGACGGGAAAAAAAGGAAAAGAAAACCAAACAACATTTTACAATAATACAACTAGAGAACTATTTCAAACAGCCCTTCGGCTAAATCATTAAATAAATTCTCATGTACAATGTATGTATAAAATCGGGACTTTCCTCTTGACAATACGCACAAATATAAAACAAAACAAAATCTTACACGCACAATTCTTCAACCTTGCCCTATATAATTATCTAAGTAAGCATTTTGCAATTTTTTTCCAGACAAACGCAATATTGCAATATCTTTGACACAAAGTTTTGTAATTTTGAATATCAGTTTTTTAGTCACATCGACACTGTTAAAGTCACGTGGTGACTTCCAAAATGCAACGAAAACGAACAACATTCTAACGTAGCAAAAATACTTAAGCATATAGAAAAAAGCATGTTCTTAAATCAATCCTTTTCATAGTTGCGTTTGAGTGTCAAAATACTTGGAAATGCTTCCAAGCGTTCTCTCTAAGAATTCAATGAATGACATCAGATGTTTTTGAAACGTTGAAAGACGATCTTCAAATCCATGTTAATTGAAACTGTTCTGCTCTAGCATATAATCACTTTCTGCTCTCACCATGATATAGTTCGTCAATGAGCACGGTATCTGATCCCATCATAATTTACAATATAAAACACAGATGCTCGCTGCAGCGGATAGGATTATCATGGCAACATAAATTTACTGTCAGTTCATATTCAATTACAAGAAGAAGTTCAAATTTAGAAAGATGGTTAACTTCAAGGAACTGGAATATTTTGTATACAAATGTCTTTATAGTTTCAAATATATAACATAAATGCTCACTGCAGTAATTAGATTTCTCGTGGCAACATAAATTTACAGTGATTTCATATTCAATTACAAGAAGAAGTTCAAATTTAGAAAGATGGTTAACTTCAAGGAACTGGAATATTTTGTATACAAATGTCTTTATAGTTTCAAATATATAACATAAATGCTCACTGCAGTAATTAGATTTCTCGTGGCAACATAAATTTACAGTGATTTCATATTCAATTACAAGAAGAAGTTCAAATTTAGAAAGATGGTTAACTTCAAGGAACTGGAATATTTTGTATACAAATGTCTTTATAGTTTCAAATATATAACATAAATGCTCACTGCAGTAATTAGATTTCTCGTGGCAACATAAATTTACAGTGATTTCATATTCAATTACAAGAAGAAGTTCAAATTTAGAAAGATGGTTAACTTCACTGAACTGGAATATTTTGTATACAAATGTCTTTATAGTTTCAAATATATAACATAAATGCTCACTGCAGTGATTAGATTTCTCGTGGCAACATAAATTTACAGTGATTTCATATTCAATTACAAGAAGAAGTTCAAATTTAGAAAGATGGTTAACTTCAAGGAACTGGAATATTTTGTATACAAATGTCTTTATAGTTTCAAATATATAACATAAATGCTCACTGCAGTAATTAGATTTCTCGTGGCAACATAAATTTACAGTGATTTCATATTCAATTACAAGAAGAAGTTCAAATTTAGAAAGATGGTTAACTTCAAGGAACTGGAATATTTTGTATACAAATGTCTTTATAGTTTCAAATATATAACATAAATGCTCACTGCAGTAATTAGATTTCTCGTGGCAACATAAATTTACTACGAGTTCATATTCAATTACAAGAAGAAGTTCAAATTTAGAAAGATGGTTAACTTTAAGGAACTGGAATATTTTGTATACAAATGTATCCATTAATGAAAATATATTTATGGTTTCAAATATGTAACACAAATGCTCACTTCAGTGATTACAATTCTCGTGGCAACATAAATTAACAGTGAGCTCATATTCAGTAACAAAAATGGTAATTTTCTATATACAAATGTATTCATTCATGAATATATCCATCCAGCATCATACAAACATGGTCTTAGATAAAATCTTTTTATACGTATAATTAATTACACAGATAGAATACAAATGTACTTTGATTTTGTTGTATTAAATACAGTCAACAATTGATGTAACAGCTTAAAATTTAATCCTGGAGTATGTCATTGTTCTGATTGTGTAGGATAGAAAGTTTATTGACGCATAGCTTCTTTTACGACACAATCTGTACACGGTTTATTTGTAAACATTTTGCACGAGAAATTATGCAATGCATCATGGGCCTCTGAAAAATTAATAAAAGCCAAACATGAATCATATACAGATATAAATATTGAAGTCCACGAAAAAACAACAACATTTCTCTTGAATACTTTTATAAGTTCCTTTAAGATAAAAAAATGTGTGCAAAAAATCGTGTACAATTTTTTGTTTTTGTCCTAAAAAGAATAATATATTTGAATATCATAATACAATATTTGTATTTAAAAGTTTTGCATACTTATTAAATTCATATATCTTATAACGCCATTACCTTTGCTTTTTTTTATTGTTTACAATAAAAAGAAGTAGAACTGATGTGTTTACCTTTCAATTTTTGTTGCATTGAAAACCTGATTTTTCGTTCTTGTTCAAGTTCATTGCACAACGCATCTGAAAGAATAAAAACATATCTAAATGTCAACAGAAATAAGTACTATTCCTGCTACTGAAATCATAAAAAAATGGTAATTTTATTAAGTTAATGCTAAAACATAACATATACAAAGAGATCACTAAAATAGCTGAATGAATCGGGATGATTTAAAATACTAGTATTAAATACTGATGATACATTACTTTTTTCAAATAGGAAATAACGGTAGTTTAAGTAGACATTTTTTAGATACGTGTGTGCATTATACATGTACCAATTGGAAATTCGAGCGTTTGTTCATATACAAAAAGGATCAGATTTCCTCATGGAAATTTTGTTTATTATGTATATATTTTTTAAACAATTTAATACAACTTTAGGCATAGTGATGAATGATGGTTTTGAAGATATTCCTTCGTACAAGAAATACAAGTTACAGCATTTAAACAAACTTAATATAAACTATTTGAATAGAAAAAGGATTGAAACAGACGAATATGTGAACTATATGAAAAGTGGACATCATTAAACGTTTTATGTGAAAATGACTGAAGTTGTTGATAATGTTGTTACTTAATACATTGCTTAAACCGGTGCTAGGTGGCGTGAGAGATACTGCGCAATAAATTGTCGCAATCAATACCAAAGTCATTGAAAACCATACATCTTTTTTATACATGTATATAATCGTGCATCTTTTCTATAAGGATATATTGCGTTGTAATATACATAATGTTTTGGGGTTGTTTCTTTTTTGTCTGTGCAGTTCATATAATGTTTAAGCGTTTCTTTTGAAATATATATAGACAAGCAACAAATGTTATTAACTAACCAACCTTTCATGGATTGTAATTGTTGTGTTATCTCGTCTCGCTGTGATTTCTCCTTGCTGACCTGGTCCTGTAGGCTTTTCTTTATTTTATTGATGTCATCCTCCACTTGTTTTCTTATATCCATTTCACTTTTCAGTTGTTTCTGAAGTTCTTCTGCAATGTAAATTGTCATTGTTAATCGCTTTGTTGATTTATTGTCGGTTTACAGAAACTATTCGTGACATTGATTTCATTTTTATTTGGCAGTACGGTTAGGTTAAGAAATACTCTTTCCTTATCTCAATGATTATTAAGGCATCGTTAGAAATGCATATAGTATCGGTTTTCAAATTACAAAATGATTGCATAATAACACACTTATTGATAAAAGGACAGTCATAGTAATATATATTTTATGAAAGAATAATTAAAAAAAAAATAGATATTTTTCAACAAAAATTTCGAAAAACAAAGAATTTTTAATTTTGTATTATTAAGAATCTTGTCTGACATGTAGATTTTTTTTCAAATGGTATTTCACATGGTATGAGCGCATCTTGGTTTTCGCTTACATGTGAATACAAATAATTTCTGGCATCTTGAAATTAATAATTGTGCAATGAAGAGAAATGAAAGGATATAAAAATATATTATTATTGTGAGAAAGAACTGAAAGATCACTTAAATATCAACACGAGATATAAGTTCTTATTATGAAACCATCATCCGGTCAATAAACAAATAAAAATGATAAATATTGCAGACAATTTCAAATGTAAAGGAAGTTCAACAATTGGAATACATGACAATATAACCTTTTTTATTCGTACATACAGAAAATATAATTATATTTATATATACCTTGTGTGGCGTCTATGTAGTAATAAGATATGTTCATCTTGTTACTATTTTATTTCAAATAAATTTGTTTTCTAACGTTTCGTGAACGTTTATTAGATTTGACAAGCCATATCAAATATTTACCCTATAAAACCGTTAAAAGTAAGATATTACGAATAAATTATATTGATAAACTTACATAAAATAGCATAGTCGATATGTTTTATTGAATGTATGGAGAGTTTCAGTGATACAAAACTAGTATGTGAACTGATAATGTTAACGGATATAAATAATGCTATTTTATACAATTTTATACAAAACATCACAAAACGAGGTTTATTTGTTTGGTTGTGTTTTATATCACATCGACAGGTCATAAGGAGACGTTCCAGCTTTATTGATGGAAAAAGACGTCAGGTGCCCTTCCGTGCAATATTTCAGACACGAACGGGCACCTGAGTAGAACCACCGACGTTCCGCACAAAACGAGGTAAACACATCACAATACCAAGTTACAACTTGAACACCATCCAACAGGGCAATGTTACAATATAAACACCTTACAGTACAACGGTTAGCTTACTGTACCTTTGCTCATGTTGTTGACATCTTCTAGACTCAGTTGAAAAGGTTTGTTGCAGTTTATATCGTCCTCTATCCGTTCTTCTAAAAGAAAAGAAGCACGTTAAAGACAGGTTAGTCTTTCAAGATTACTTTTGGCATTTTGCAATAGCAATGTATATTAAAAGATCCCTACACGCCTTGCAGATTATGAACGTCTAACCTCTTTGTCCATACACTTGAATAAAAACGCCAATGTTAAAAAAGCTAGTACAATAATAAAACATAACTGCACACAATATTATTTCTTTAGAAATTTCAACACCATGAATGACATCTAGGCAAGTTGGATTAAAGCCAGTTTCATTTAAAATTAAAATTTCATTTCGATCTTGCACGTAGCTGAAGTCAAGTAACAGATATGATTAAAGACCAATCAAATTATGACAGAGCCAAATCAATAATACATAATTTTGCGAGAAATAAGCGAGTTGTTTATGGTGATTTGCAGTGATGATTATTTTTTTTATCTTTTTTAATTTTCAGTTACTGAATTGTTTAATGATTCATAAAAGAAAAATCTATTACAGAAAAGTTTTTCTACAAAAGAAGAACGATATCTAAAATTCTTGCAGGTATAAGCAAAAACAATCGTTTCTTCTTAATAAGGATAATATAAAATGGCACGTAAAACCAAATTTTTAACGATTTTAAATTATTGAATTTCTAAACGTGAGTCATTGTTCTTAAGTAGATCCTAAGTCGTTTGTTAAACTTAAACTAAGATTATATAATGAATAAAGAAATGACCAATCCCATCAATCAATTTATTTTATCAATTAAGAAATTGCCTTTCAATTTAATTAAACATCAAAAACACGAGTTTATTTATAAAAATGGCAAATTACTTACCGTGCATTAATGGACTCTTTTTTAATTCTCCATCGACCTGAAAATGTGAATTTATAATTAAATTGATTTTAGAAATACTTAAATGAATATTCATTATAATTAATCATTTTCTGTCCATGAGGGGAAAAGCCTATCTTCTCAAAGGATTTACCGTGTTTGATGAATTACTAGCCACTTGTACAGACAAGAAATATTAAAGATCAGGTGTACTGACAAATGGAGTCATTGGATAAATTCAATTAAAAATTAACGCAACTATCTTACGCAAGGCTATGTTGCGAAATGAAAATAACCCCTGACTATGTATCAGATAAACAGTCCAAAGACGGAAACTTTAAATTGTTATGCATAAAAGTTCATAATGTATTTTTTTCTTTCTATTTTGCCTAATGTTTTTGTTTTAATTCAGTTAATTGTTAGAACAACAAACTTACTGAGAATATTTTATATACTGCTATTTATTGAGCTTATGTATTATTACTGAACGAATTGGAAGTAAATGTAAAAAGAAAACCTGCATTTATATAAATATTACATGTGGTGGTAACGTTTTGATAATAACAAGTTTGAGTGCTTCTTTCTTAATGTCAGATAAGGAATTTTTCACATCTTAAAATATTCCTTTTTTTAAAAGTGATTTGTGGGAGAAGCAAAAGCACGACCTTGTGATGGTCACCTTTTAAGTCCACAAGGACCTTTCCTCCGGGACGATGAATGATTAGTTTATTGGCAATTAGTAACCAAAATAAGCTACCACCATCAGTGAAGAAAGGAGTCACATTAGAGCTTATTTTATGGACCATGAACCACAGGTCTCTCAGATTACGTCGGCCAAAGTAATAAATAATTATGGCATGTTTTAAATCATTAATAAAAAATGTGGCTCTTAGTTCTCCTACGTAAACGCTTTTTTAAAACTATGAAACCCCTAACTAAATATCCTTTGATGACACCAAACTATCATAAAGTACTTAATATTTGAAGGAAAACACTTCTTAACTTGAAAAAAAAGACAATACCCTTACAGTTTCAGACGTATCAACTGACTGAAGCATGTAAACATAAATCTTCAAGTCACCGAATATTTCTTTTAAGAATTCTTTTGTTAATGGTTAAAAGCAAGTAAACAAAGGATTTGTCATTAAATATGCAAAAGCTCGTGGCACGAGCCAGGTAATCAGGGAAACTATATTTTCCTGTTTAAAATAACAAATAAGCGTAAATCCTTACTGAATATTACATGATCTTCAATTACCTGAAAGAAGGAATGATTTTAGTAACTACTTATGTTACTTGGTCACTAACAAACCGTGTCTGTCATATGTTCTGTATCGTAAATTAACATTTCACTCGAGCATTAGCGGGATTCATTAATATACATCAGATAAGATCGTATTATCGCTGGCTATCTTGAAATCTAGACACTTTAAGTGATATTTAAGAAATAGTTGTAATAGTCTTGTTCACAAAAGACTTAATCGTGTAGCTAAAATCAAATATTTATGTCCAAATGCGGTTGTGATTTACAGATTGTATATATTTTGCTACGAAAACTAAACAAAATTATTTTCCTGAGCGGTCTTCTTATCACATATACGTATTAATGAAGCAAACTTAATGTAGCAAATGTGTGGGACAAACGGTTAATCAATTACATTTGTTTTATGCAGTGCAAAGATGCTATCTCCCCAGTTATTGCAAATTGAAAAGTTAAAATCCCACGAGATTATATCAGTTGGTTTACTTTACAGCATATGAGCCGTGTCATGACAAAACCAACATAGTGCGTTTGCGACCAGCAGTCTGCAGATCAGGATCCATGCTGTTCGCTATCAGTTTCTCTACTTGTTATAGGGTTTGTAAGCGAACAGCATGGATCCTGATCAGACTGCGCGGATGCGCAGGCTGGTCTGGATCCATGCTGGTCGCAAACGCACTATGTTGGTTTTGTCGTGACGCGGCTCATATCATTAATAAACGAAATAAAGCTAAAGATGTACAAAAAGAAGTACTGTTTGTGTGTGATAATAAGTTTAATGAGTTTCCATAATCGTTTCAGAAAATGAAATTACTGAAATCACATTTATCATCATATACATAGCTACCTCCCTGATAAAGAGAAATTAACACATCGTAACGACGTAGATTGATATTTTTAATTTATTAATTCTGTCGATAGTGGTTTTGAAATTACGTTTTCAAAGAATATTTGTTCAAAATTCGACATTAATTCCAGTTTTATCACTAAGTTTTTTTTTTTTAAATAGTTTTATAATATATTCTAATTTTTAATAATATATTCTAATTTACAGTATAAATCCTTCAGATTAACGCTCACTTTCATTCAAAATTTAGATAGTGGAAAAATCAAACGTTTGTCAAATTAACAAAAGTAACGATTTTAAATAGTGTGAGGTACTAACTTTCCTCATATATGGCAAATAAATGTGAAAAAATATGAAACCATAGCCTTCACTTCCTCAGTAACATTGTCAAAAAAGTGTGATAAAATACTGAATTATGTCAGATCTAGCCTAAAACAAGTAAATCGTCATATGTATTTGATATATCTAGTTACTTATACATCTATAAAGCTTCATGGAGTTGTTTTTTTTTAGTTTCAGTGATTGAAAATTTATTCTACGATCTGCTTGGATATTCTTTATCATTTAAATTTATAGAGTAGTAAGTTATTTTATTCTGAAAAAAATATAGTATTCAATAGAAATGCAGTACTCACCTGCTGAACTTCTGCTACATCAGCTATTGTTGGTTCCGGTTCTATTTCCTCTGAAGTTTCAACAAGCATTGATACTCTTGATTCTTCATTTTTTGTAATATCAGTATTATCTGAAATACTTGTATCGTGTGTAAACAGTCTATTATCTTCCCTTTCTGTTTTATCGTTATCAGCGGAATCATCGAATTTACATTCATCATCTTCTATATCTATATCTGATTCATCTATATCAGAATTATTAATATTTTCATTGTTTTCTTTGATATCACCTTCAATATTTTCATCATGCAAGTCATCAAGTTCAAGTTTGTCATTTCGTGGAGATTTCCCTACAGGCCGAAAGGCAGAAGGCCTACACTGCTGATTATTAGAGTTCAAAGTTTCTGGAGCTGCACCAAATGTATGCGAACTGCTTTCATCATCTTCGGACGAAGAATGGGTATCAGATGGTGACTGTCGTAAGTTCATGGAGGTGGTTAAGTCTTTAACAGTTGAACTGTTGAAATAGTTTTTTCCAAATCCTGCTAAACTCGCTTGTCTAGATGCAAATTGATTCCCCCAAAATAAATCATATGGCGGTATTATGTAATCTGTTGGTTGTCTCCATGGATGAAACGGAATGTTTTGAGTTTGTTTTTCGTCATTTCGTATTTCTGCTTTGTTTATTTGATACTGCAATGCAAGTGGATTTGGTGTATTTAACGCACCGAATGGATACGTTTTACCTGGCATCGAGAAAAATGGATAACTTTGATACTGAGTACCGAACCCTGGTTTAGTTAAGATTCCTCCTTCATCTGTGGAGGTTTTTTGCCTTTTCTCTTCAGGAACAGATTGTGATTCCGTGTACCCATCTGAAGATAACATTCTTTTTCTGCTTCCACCATTAAACATGGCCTTTACATCTTCCCATGCATGATGTATGTCATCATTGTCACCTCCTTTCAGGAGGTTAAGATGGCGTCTCCATGAGTTAAAGTTTGCAGCATCAGGGTGGTTATATTTGGAGTCTGCAACCCGGTGAAAATGAAAAATGAATTTATTTGGTGAGAAATACAAATTGCAAAAATTGCATCTTATACATTTTGCTCGAGAACTGTTATACCTGGATGGTTCGAATTTACCTTTGCAACCCCAACCACATAAGTGGAAAACTTCGAAATAAAAATTGTCTGGTAGCTTTGGGGGCCTGTTGTCCTCTAGAAAAGATTTCACTAAACGTTCAGCTTCACGTTTAGTAATCATTCCGCATCTTCTGCTAGATATTGGCATTGCCCCTGCCCTTCTTAGTATTTCTAGTTGCACAGGTGTGCACTGAACACAGGTTATACCTAGAGCCACCCGTCGGTTGTGGATCTCATTGTAGCTAAACTGCTTCAGGAGTGTGTTAGAAATCTGTGCTAAACACAATCTTTCTTTTCCGTCTATATGTAGGGAAACAATTGGAACACCAGATAGAACAACCGTGGATACGTGGTTCTGACGATAAGTGAAGTTTGATGCCTGAGAATTGTCCGGCGTTTTCAGAATCGTGGACTTCTTCATTTCAGTTTTTGTTGCATCGCATTCACGAGAATTACTTGAGCACACATCTAGCTCCATTTTTCTTAAATATAGAAAAAAGTAAAAGAAAGATAAATCATTTGAAAAAAAAGTTCGTTTTACTCATTCGTATTAACAACAAAGATGTTTTGCCTTTATCGCCCGTACGAGCTGACATCCAAATAGTAATTTGTATTTAAGCATTAAACCTCGGTCATAATATTCTATAAGCTGACAATAAAATATAAGTTCTGGAGAAACAAACAAAATGAAATAAATAAATTAAAAAAAAAATACGCACGGCTGTCTTGTTTATCTTGTTAATTTTAATCAAACAGTATCGTATTTTAATTAATTTCATTCACTATGTGTATTTTTATTTAAACTTCTTCACATTGCTAGATAATGGTTCTTGCAACAGATTAAATCTGTAATATTTGTAAATAATGTCTTTTAAAAACACGCAGATAACGGGAAATAAATCTGAAGACAGCAAACAAGACTAATTAATATTTTCTACCATTCAATGAAATTCTTTGACATATGGCCAGAAAAAAATAATTTACTTCACTTTCTTTGACCTGTCTTTCTGTACTTAATCCGCATAAACGGAAACAATCGAACGCCGTCAAGAATTTAACTCGTGTCCATATGTTTATGGTATCCCGTGATTGTAATTAATAATCAAGATTTTAGACCATTGCACCCTGGTTACAGAAATTTATTGAAACGTGAAAGAGGTTCATGTTACTTCTTGGTGGTATCATATAGTCGGGTTTTGTCAGCGAAGCTACATCGAGAGCGTTTATGGACCACCATATGGCGGTAACAAGGCGATATCTTGTCTAAAGCAGACGATAATCACTGTGATGTATTTTGGATCCTAACGGCGCAATTAATTACCCGTATAAATACTAATACTGTGAAGGTGATCATTTCATATGAAAGATGATGTTTCATCTTTAATGCAATCGTCTTAAGTTAATCATGTTAATTATTGTATTTTATGTAAAAAAAAACAGTATGCGTGTACCGGCTCCCCTTTATTCAGTATTGAAATTACAAGTATCGTGTCATGATTAAGTAAATGATTAACATGAGCATTTCTAAATCTTTTATGTTCAGTATCAGTGTATATATATATATAATTATTTGTAATACTATTGGTCGACTTTGATTTAAAATACAAGAATGATGTACACATCAGACCATACTGCTGTTTGATAAGAAATAAATTTAATGATGATTTAAATACTTGGCACTTGAAATATTGTCAATGCCTACCTGTGTTTGATCTATGCCAAGAAGTTGGATACAAAGAAAACCTACATATGATGTTAAAAAATGACAAGAGATGTTTGCAACGACGAGTTCTCTGATAAACAGTATGATATAAATCATATAACATCGTTTTATCTACTAAATTTTCATTTCATTCATGATTTTCAGCTCATCATGTCGAATTAGTTGTGAGAACTCTTCCAAAAATCTTATTTAAAAAAATAATATAATTGCGCATTGATATATCGTCTATTGCGTGCAAAATTATACACAATATTAATAAGTTAATTTTCAATAAGTTTGTATTTACAGCAGACACCGACGTTCCTTAATTAATCAATTTGTTATCCATCGATATCCTAAAAGCAATATTTAATTATCATTAAATATTTATAAAATTCATTGTACATTGCCCATGTTTCTGTGACTTTAATATCAGGCTTGTCACATGTCAAACACAAATATTAATCTCCTGTCATTAATTACAAATTAAAGTATAACAAGTTCACCCAGCAACAATTTAACTTTGTACATTTTTAACTTATGCATAATTGTGTTCTATTTCTCTATAACTTCTGAGTTACCCTTTTACGAATGAGGAACTTAATATATACTTGTACATGTTTTTTATATTATAAAAACTTCAATAAATCTTTATGCAAGATGAACTTAATATTGAATTTTTAAGACACATCAATTTGTATATATATTATATTTTTTGAAGAGACATTTTGAGGAAAAACTACAAAAGCCCATATAATTTACATTCATTGTAATCAGATTTTAATTCTAACATTTCTTCTGCAAATCGTTGCATCATTTATTCGTCTTCCCAGGAAAAGAATGCAAATGTTTCTGCATGACTAATAATTATCTTTTACATTTTGTTGGTATATAATTATCATTACATATATATAGAATTATCAAGTCTTGAAAAATGATTGAATTAAAGCTATACCTAGTACGAAATATAAACAAAATTTTAACTTGCTATTTATCAATCGCTTTTTATATAATACCGTTATGTAGACTTCTGTTTTATATGCAAATGATATCTAGTTCTTAATATCAATTTCACTTCAGCATTAAAAATATTACAATACATATTGAGTCATAACATTTTCAAGTACATTGACATTGATATATCTAATATAACATACACGGAAACAATTAATATACTCATTTTAACCACCAGTTCTGTTTTTAGTATTATCCATGATATAAGAAAATGTATTTGATAAAAAAGCATCCAATTCGCAACAAAAAAGACTACAGTACAAACTTAATATAAAGATACATTTATTTAAACGGCATTATACATGCATTATTATTTTTATCATTACAAATTACAAATAATGGCAAATATTATATGTAATTCAAGACCATTAATAACAAAAAGTATATTTGTTTATATCGATATATTAGATATAATGATATCTTATACAAATGCATGATTGTATAAATATAATTATCAACTGATGAAGTTTTTTAAAGTGAAATATGTTTTGATAAATTGTTTTGGTTCCTGTTTAAATATAATGAATATTAAAGTATAAATATAGTAAATTAGTTAGTGAAAATACAAAACTATTGAATTAGTGAGTATAAATATAGTGAATTTATGAGTGTAAGTTCCATCCTCGGCGAAACATCCTTATGTTTGATAGACATAAATGAGCCGCGCCATGACAAAACCAACATAATGGGTTTGCGACCAGCATGCATCCGCGCAGTCTGATCAGGATCCATGCTGTTCGCTTACAAACCCTATAACAAGTAGACAACATGGATCCTGATCAGACTGCGCGGATGCGCAGGCTGGTCTGGATCCATGCTGGTCGCAAACCCATTATGTTGGTTTTGTCATAACGCAGCTCAAATATGTTTCTATGTTTGTTCTTAAAGAAATGCATATGAGGAAATAAATTATGCAAAAAAATATATATACATTGTTACATATTGTCAGTATAAATGAACCAGAATAAATAATTTTCAAACGTGTGTTAGTAATAATCAAGGAATAATAGATTTGTAAGAATTTTTATATACATGCATATTTCTTAAAATGGAAAAGTAGAATATAGGAAACAAATACATGTATACAAATATTATATTCTATTCTAGTTTATTTTATTTATTTATTTGTTGATGAAATTATTGAATATGTGTTTCTCCTCATAACTTAACCGGGTATTTTTTATTATAGTACGTTACAATATATTTATACATGTTCTGATTGATCTAAAAGTTCACGTTTTAATGTTGCTAAAACAGTCCGGAAATTTTAATTATTGTTTGTTATATAATATTTACGTGTAATCAATGTACCAATGTACATATATAACAATAACATAATAATGTACATGTATATATATACCATTACCACGCTAAAGGTCTTAAAACGAAATTGTCAGTCTTTCAATATGAACAAAATCGTTCATCATTTGAAGGAACATTTCTAAATAAGTACCAACTGGAAAGCGAGTAATGCAGACCATGATCAGACTGGATGGATACACCGGCTGATCTTGGTGTGCACTGGACACATTGGTAAAGTCAGTCGCCGCCAGCGCTACGTACAAAAACATTCATTTATTCTTTAATATTTCTAAAACAATACATCATATTGTTGAAGAAAAAAGTACTTGAGGGCGGCATTGTTACTCCAGAAAGATAATTATATGTGTACTATCTCTTTCACAAGTTGTATTTCTGAAACACAATATTTAATTCATATTCAATTTTAAATATATTTGTATATCAATTATGTTAATATGAATTTAAGATAACTGTATACAAATGCGAATGTTTAGTTTGTTTGTTGTATATGTATATGTTATACAAAGATTATCTACATATTACATGAAGTCACTTCCTGGAATATGTGAAAAAGATTGGTAGAGTGAAAAACAACACATATATCAACACCAACTCAAGAAAACGGAATGTATAATTATGTCGATTTTAAAGTATCGTTTCATAATATTAAAGATTGTTTTATCAAATCTTACTGCCTAAGTTTGCGTATCACATAAAATCAGTCAATTAAGAATTTATTTTTAGAAGATAACGGATAATGTGACATCATTTCATTATCTCTATGTATAAAAGTATTGCCTCAAAGGAAGATGTACCTAGCTTTACATTGACATTTAGTACAGTCTCATGACACGAAATAAAGATACAATTTCGGAGGAATCAAGACCGTATTTAGTGTGATTTAAAGTATTTTTGAAAGATTATCTGGAAAATAGTAATAAAACTACCTTTACATACCTTTCTAAACTATTCTTGCACAAAGGTACTTTCAACATACGAAGTTTATTGACAACAAATGTTTCTTTCTTTATTTATTATTTCCTAAAACTATTTTTTTTCCTAGTTAACGCATGTAACTAAAACGCACTATCATTTGATACAATTAGCAGTACTAATGTTAATTCCAAAGTTGATATTCATTGAACCCGTAATTGCCTATTTAAAATCGCATGCCAATCTGTTTTCCAAAACCAGTCTACGGGCTATTTATAAACTGGGAAACATAATTAATCAGCAGAAGGTCGGACCTCACCGCAACTAGCAGGTTGCATTATTTAAAATTATGTGTTCCACGCATTTAACGGTAAATTTCTATTGTCACCTACTATGAGTAAGGAAAATATTATGATTTTCAAGCGAAATGAAGCTATTAAATCGCCCCTGGGCGTGTTCGCACGCGCTGGTTGAACGCAGCATCACAAAAGAACCAACTTCATTGGCCAATAATTGAAATGACACGCTGTCAATCAGTTCGCCCATGCACAATAGATGATGATGTAGTCACGTGCTCTCCGGTCGATTAACTTAAACTGCGACTAGTTCTGAATGTATCGATCCCCAATGGTTTTCAACGTTTGTTAAACTATTTCTTTTTAACATTCGTCTCCTGTGATCAGAGCCATGAAATATATAATCGTAAAACAACAAAAAGATATGTTTAATTTATAGAGAGTGAATTAAGGTTTTATATCTTTAAATATTACTTTCTTTCTATGACCGTACTGTTTTGACCCTGTTTAACGGCATTTATGGACTTTTTGCCTTTCATTTTAAAAATAAAATAATATACTTTGTATATGTGGAATGTGGATTAAAAACGTCTTAATTAAAGAAAAGATTGAATTCAATAAAATGCCGAATCACACTTAAGATCAAAGACTTAATGCAGTATATTTATATTCATTTCCTACTATAATAAATATACTGTCAATTTTATTTTATACGGAAGCTTGATTGGAAAACGCCTTAATGAATTTTTGCAAACTTAATATTCACGTTAAACTGTAATAAAACTATTTTATTTTATAAACTCTAAGCATATACTCAAATAATTTAATACCAGTATTTACATTTTTTCCGGTAATAAAATCTAGTTCTTAAAGGACAGATACAGGTAACATATTGATAAACATTTCATTTGATCCAACCTTTTAGCTAGATATATTATACTTCTTCTGGTACCTGTTTTCTATCTATTCAAAATACAGGAAACTCGTCGGTCGCAAACTCAGGCGTAACACTTTCATTATTAACAAATTCCATCAAGACTATTACATTTAATATTCAATTATTTAAGTTATTACTCTACGAGATTGGCGTTAACCAGCGTTATTTAATTACTGATGCGATTCGAAGCCTCGAGGAAGGCACATCTATGATAATTGAATAAATAATACCAATCCAACGTGTGTCCTGATGCAGAATTAAACCGATTCTATCAATAAATATGTATTGACCTTAAGTAAACGAGTCAATTTAGCCATCATTTACTGAATAACAATGCTTTCCCCGGATGTTTAAATGATGTCCGAGTGGTAAGATCTTTCAACGGTAATTTACGTGCGTTGTCAATGTGCTAGGCAGTCAGTGTCCTTACCTTTACTCACATATAAAATAAAGCTACCTCTTTGTTATTGAACCTGGTCGTTAGACAAGGGGTTATTTTGAGGCTTCTCTTATCCCAAAGGAATTCTATCTTGGTTTAATCCGTTGCATAAATATCGTGTAGCTAAATTTTTGATAATTTTGATATTGGAAGTTTGCAAATTAATTTCTGTGATTTGACTACATAAATATCTCTTTAACTGATGCATAAATGTCAATTTCTTTTTCAAATGGTTTACTAAGTACTCATTTCTAATTGAAAATAAAAATGTTGGTAAATGTCAGAAATAATGTTCAGATTGATGAGATAAAAATATTTTATAAAGCATTCAAGGAAGGGCTATATTGTTGGTTAGATAATACATCAGCTGATTGTATTCATACCACATGAAAAAAAATATCCGGAAAAAAGATCTACTGGAAACATAATAATCAACAAAATTACATGAAAATTGCAGACTCGGTTTGACTGAGTCTGTCCATGCGGGATAATGAAAGCGTGCAAGATCCCTCACGCCCCCTGGCACCGGCTTAAGCGGTACTCAATCTTCAACTCTTAATATGCTGGAATCAATAATACCAAAAGATCAGAAAAATTTAACATCACTGAAGTGAAGTAGACATATTCTTGTAATAAAAATTACTTATTTTTTTTTATTTCAGTATTATGAAATAACATTACAGTTGCTAACATTTTACATGTGTAATATTTATCATGCATTTTGTAAATGATAATTATTCCTTTATCTGTTTACTTTATAAAGCTTGTAGTTTCTATTTCTTTTAAATATATCTTTCATTTTAATAGGACTTTGAATTATACATGCGTATAATATTATATGCTTTACTGTGTATATAATAATACACACACACTATGTATGATATATTACATATATTGGACATATATAAATATTTGACAGCACACTAAAGAAAGTAATCAGTAAAATACTACAAATCATTCCGAAAATGAAAATAATATTATGATCTTGTCTGTTTAGATATAATAGAGACCTTACCTTAATGGGAAAAATAAATTTAGAACCAATAAACAGATTTTTAAAAATCTTTTCAGCTGCTTTCTTATTTATACACGTAAAGCTGCATGCCTCCAGATCAGACAAAATATTTTTGAAATATCAACATTGAGAAAAATGAACTCAGATTTTAAGAAAATTAAAAAAAAGTTTCAAGATTCTAGCAATGATTTACATGTTATGTACGATAAAAGGCAGATTTTGCAATATTTGACACCAAATTTCTACAGCGTTACTAACAAAATAAGGGTCATTTTGGCCTTTTTGGGGGTATTTACGTGAATTGAAAATGGCGTTTGCATTGTCTTAATTAGTTTCTTTTCTCACTTCATAATAAATTACTTAAGGTAAAATCATCATATTTATGGACCATTTTGAGCCACAAAATAGCTTCACATGTATCACTTAATATAGTAATATTGAAGTTAACAAAATACATTTCCAAATTTTTTATAAAAGTCAGCATGAATCTCAGGCATGCTGTTATAATTTCTATACATAAATTTAATTGGATTATTTTTTAATATTCACATTATGCCATAGTTGCTCATCTTACACCATCATGATTTGATTGTACATACATATATTTTCAATTTTTCATTGAATCTGATATCATTTTAACGAATCTCCACAAAGCATTGTGACAATATTTTATAAAAAAAAATCTTGAAGCAACTTAATCTTGTAAAGGCAACAAAGATACACATGTTTTATTTAAATATTAACTGGCATACTTTTATACCCTGCCAGGACCATTTCCAATGAAAAAAAATTAGATAATGATAAAGTTATTCTTCCTAACCAATGCGTGACATTATTCTTTCCGTTTTGTATATGTTTAAGCTGGGATTTAGTCACAGGTTTAAGTTAAAATTTAAATACAAAACAAGTATAGACAATATAAATGTACTTCATAATGTTCAGTTTGGAAAAGTAAATTAATTTATTGTATATAGTGATTTATCATTTAATGCCACGACGACGTTGAAGAGATAGATGTCAATGATGAAATTTTTAATCAGAAAAAAGTTTTGAAAACAAAGCAGCAGGAATTATACGAACACATTATGTGTGCCATTAAATTAGATTTTGATCAAAAATTCAATCCAGTCAAAGTCACTTTTGCAGAGGCTTTAACGGTATTCAAAATTTACAATTTAAGGTATTAAAATCGATAGTCAGAATTTAATTTTTCAATATACAACATATCTCTATTAAACTGCATCCAATCTTAAACGCAGTCTAAAACGGTTACTGAGCTTTTTTTGCTATTATACGAATCAATTTCTAATATTAAGCTTCTTTCAAAGCGTCCATGAAATTATATTTTCCATTTAATCAACTATTTTTTAATGATGTATTAATACGCGAGAATTAATACATTTCTATAATCATTATCAAGAATACAAAACAAAGAAACAATCGTTTAGAATTATATGTAAATCCCAGAATGATATATTGGAACAAGTGTTGCTTGATTCATTAAAAGAAGTATAAAAACGGTAATTCAAAGACAAATATTCCAGTAATACAATCAATTCTTTGTAGGATTTTATCTGAATGTATGATTTCTTTCTTTCAACTTATAATCTTACAACTTCCATTTTTAAATGTCACCAATATTACGTTTGGTAATTGTTCCGCAGTTCGAACAAACAAGATCTATCTCGTATCAATCTAAAACAATCAGATTCGTTTTCCCGCTTGTTTTAAATTTTTCAAAAGGTTTTTAAAAACACAGGGGGGGGGGAAATTAAATTTGGGGTTAGGAACTCCCAAAATAGATAACTAGCCGGGAAAAGGAAACGTTTTCATTGTCACTGGGGGCCTTGCTAAAATTTAAAACGTGCTAACCACAATTTTTCCAAACGGCAGATCTTAAAACCGGATTTAACCGTATTAAATTTAACATGTCTTATTTAAAAACATTTTCCCCCAATCAATTTAATTTTTTATCGGAAGATTTAATTTTAAAAAAAACCCTTTTTAGCGGTTTTATTGAAAAGGGGGGGGGTTCCAAAAACGGTCTTTTTAAAATGAATTTTGGGTTTTTTGGAAACGATGTGGCATTTTCTTTAATCACCTTTTTTTAAGTTTTTTCAGTTATAAAAACGCCATAGTTTTAAACGAAACATTCGGTTTAATGGCGTTTAAAAAGAGGCCGGGCTCAAAAGGGGGAATTGGGTTTTTTCATTTAGCTATTGTTAAGGTTTTTTTTTTCTTAAAACCCTACTTGCCGGGATTTTTTTTTATTCCGGGGAAAGTCCGCATTAATGTAAATTTGGGTTTTTAAAAATGTTTAAAAGGACAATCCCCGACGATACTGGGGAAAATTTTGTTTTTTTTTACACTATAAATTAAACTTACAAGGTTTGGAATATTTTCGAGTTTTCTTGGGAAAATGTAAATAAAAACATAATTTAATAATTTATTCTATCACCACGGGATTGGATTGGGTAAATTAGTAACCAGTAGTTTTAGGGAGTTCCAAATTTTCGCTTTTTAAAAATATAAAATACTTTTTGCAATTTTTTTGTCAGCAAAGAAATAAATTTATTTATTTCTCGTACCTCCCGTAATTCTGTTTAGAAAGGGGTTAAAATTTTATTAAGTGAAACCGGTTTAAAATTTTTTTTTTTCAGCTTTTTAAGGGAAAAAATTTTATTAAATACGTACCCGTATACCCCGAGTATATAGACTATATTCCTTTGTCCTGTAATGAAATGAGAAATCTTAATGATAAAATACCCCTGATAATATTCTCACCGGATATATTCTACGTGGGGATACCCGGAGTATCCCTGTATATATTCTTGGGTCAGCAAATGGATAAATTCTATGGATACTCGTTCTTCCCTCTGTACCACTTTCTGTCAGGACTAAGAGACAAGTAAAAATCTATGATATCACTGTGGACGCCCTGATATAGAGTTACTCTGTCAGTTAAAAAGGGATAATTCTTTTGATTACTCGTACCCCTGTTATAATTCTTGTCAGCAAGGTATAAATCTATGATACTCGTACCCCATGTTTGTATATTCTGTCAAGTCAATCGGAATATAGATCTATGATGCTACGTAACTCCTGTATATTCTGTCAGCAATGGATAAATCTATGATACTCGTAACCCCTGTATATTCTGTCGCAATGATAAATTATGATAAAAGGGGTAAATCTATGGATACTCGTACCGCCTGTATATTCTTGGTTCAGCAAAGGATCAGCAATGGATAATCTATGATACTCGTACCCCTGTATATATTCTGTCAGCAAAGGAATAAATTCTTATGATACACCGTACCCCTGTATTATTCTGTCACCAAATGGGATAAATCTATGATACTCGTACCCCTGTAATAATTCTGTCAGCAAAGGATAAATCCATGAATCTCGTACCCCTGTATATTCTGTCAGCAAAGGGTAAATCTATGATACTCCTACCCCTGTATATTCTGTCAGCAAAGATTAAATCTACGATACTCGTACCCCTGTATATTCTGTCAGCAAAGGGTAAATCTAAGATACTTGTTCCCCTGTATATTCTGTCAGCAATGGATAAATCTACGATACTCGTACCCCTGTATATTCTGTCAGCAAAGGATAAATCTACGATACTCGTACTCCTGTATATTCTGTCAGCAAAGGATAAATCTATGATACTCGTACTCCTGTATATTCTGTCAGAAAAGGATAAATCTATGATACTTGTACCCCTGTATATTCTGTCAGCAAAGGATAAATCTTTGATACTCGTACCCCTGTATATTCTGTCAGCAAAGGGTAAATCTATGATACTCGTTCTCCTGTATATTATGTCAGCAATGGATAAATCTATGATACTTGTAACCCTGTATATTCTGTCAGCAATGGTTAAATCTATGATATTCGTACTCCTGTATATTCTGTCAGCATAGGATAAATCTATGATACTCGTACCCCTGTATATTCTGTCAGCAAAGTATAAATATATTATACTTGTACTCCTGTATATTCTGTCAGCAAATGATAAATTTATGATACTCGTACCCCTGTATATTCTGTCAGCAATGGATAAATCTATGATACTCGTACCCCTGTATATTCTGTCAGCAAAGGATAAATCTATGATACTCGTACCCCTGTATATTCTGTCAGCAAAGGATAAATCTATGATACTCGTACCCCTGTATATTCTGTCAGCAAAGGATAAATCTATGATACTCGTACCCCTGTATATTCTGTCAGCAAAGGATAAATCTATGATACTCGTACCCCTGTATATTATGTCAGCAAAGGATAAAATCTATGATACTCGTACCCCTGTATATTATGTCAGCAAAGGATAAATCTACGATACTCGTACCCCTGTATATTATGTCAGCAAAGGATAAATCTACGATACTCGTACCCCTGTTTATATTATGTCAGTAAAAGGATAAGGATAAATCTAGCGATACTCGTTACCCCTGTATATTCTGTCAGCAAAGGATAAATCTAGATACTCGTACCCCTGTATATTATGTTCAGCAAAGGATAAATCTTACGATACTCGTACCCCTGTATATTATGTCAGCAAAGGATAATCTACGAATACTCGTACCCCTGTATATTATGTCAGCAAAGGATAAATCTATGATACTCGTACCCTGTATATTAATGTCAGCAAAGGGTAAATTTATGATATTCGTACCCCTGTATTTTCTGTCAGCAATGGATAAATCTATGATACTCGTACCCCTGTATATTCTGTCAGCAATGGATAAGTCTATGATACTCGTACCCCTGTATATTCTGTCAGCAAAGAATAAATCTATGAAACTCGTACCCCTGTATATTCTGTCAGCAAAGAATAAATCTATGATACTCGTACCCCTGTATATTCTGTCAGCAAAGAATAAATCTATGATACTCGTACCCCTGTATATTATGTCAGCAAAGGATAAATCTATGATATTCGTACCCCTGTATATTCTATATCAGCAAAAAATATATCTATGATACTCGTACTCGTTTCTCTTGTATTTCCTATTGTCAAAAGATGTGCAAGAATGATATTCATAGTCTTTTATTTTCTTGCATCCGAAGGATAAGATGAAAACTCTATGTTTATACCATTCTTAAGCCCTTTTTTTCTATTATCTAAGATATGATAGGATCTTCAAAAATATCGTTATTTACCGTATATAAAGCGTTTATTTGACTAAAAAAATCATTTTGCTCTGAGTTATATCAAGGATAATTTGACCTATATAAAAAACGAAATATATCGGATTTTGACGAAAGTATTACTGAAAATAAATTCATTTGAGAAAAATATAGTGTATAAGTTATTGTTACAATTTTGTAAGAATTGCCATTTTGTGGTATTGTACCACTTAAGTTGCATACCGCGATAGCCTGAACCTTTATTCGTACCTTTTAAAAAAACGAAACACATATATCTGTACCATGTTTTCGATAGCGAATGATTCTTTAAAGATTGAATGCAAATATATTTACAGTTTATTTATTTCATGACTTGGTACTGTGCGTGCACGACCATGAGATGCCATACGTTGTACAAGTTTTTGACGGGATTTACGGGGGAATATAGCCTGAAATCTGAGGCGCTATTGATGACAAGTTCAGAAGAAACCCCAGCAACTTTAGTCTGTTTTCAACGAAGCGCGGTAAAAGTAATTCCAGTACAAAGTCATCATTGTGGTGTAACTTTTAATTATTGTTTCAAGTATTGGCATTTAAATCGATGAATATACCATAAAGAAATAAAAAAGATGTAGAAATGCTTCGTTATTTGTGCGTGTTTCGGTTCTTCACGGTAATGTACTGCATAGTATGCAAAGTGCTAATGCCAGTCAAAAATCTAGAAAATATATTTGCATTATTACAAATGTATGTATTAATGTGGCTTTAACGTTCAATGTTCATCTGCTTTTGATTGCAGGTCATTGTTGGGTTGCAAATATATTATCAACAATCTAGACAGTTGATTTAATAGGGAAATGGTAAAAGAAAAGTTCAGCAAAAAAGTAAAACGTCAATAAATTATATTTATGAAAAATACCCTTTCCTTGGTTATTGTAAAACTCAAAATCTTTCAAAACCTGTACTTGATTGGCACTTTTTAAATCACAGCAAAACTAATCATTCATATTAATATTTCAGCAATTATTATATGGTTGGTCAATGATATGTTTTTGAAACCCTTTTTGTAGGGTATTTATTCAATAAATAATAATAATAATAATAAAATACAAAGAAAAAATGGTGAATTATTGCATTTGATTTCTTGGTATTTTCAAAATTGCTTAATAAATCAATGGTTTAAGTTAAAAAAATATCTTAGTTTTTAAAAATATTATACTCCATTTTGATGTATAGTATATCTAAAACAATTTCATTTTAAGGAAGCTGCATACATATCATTTTTGAATGCTTTTGCATTGAATCTTAAATTTATTGCAATGCCTCAGATGTGACTTACTTGACTTTTTGGTTTCAGATTCCCATGCCAAGTAATGTTTATCATGTCCTCGAATTTCCAGACATTTTTATTTATTTGTTAAATCATCGTCAGTATTTCTTTTTACTTTATCCCACGTCAAGACTTTACCTATTAATAATAGATATTTCCCAGACAGAAAATTCATTTGGGTGCGACATTTCGACGAGGAGTCTTATTTTGACACAGTGGAAGTAGTAAGTACCCGTTCCCTTGTCAGGCAAATACTGTATGTTTTAAATGTTGTTGTTTTCTAAATACTGTTTCGTAAATTCTTGCTGCATCGCAGAAGGAGTTTTCAGCTACTTATTCAGTAAGTTCATATATTTTATTTTTGTTATCTACATTCATTTTTCATTCTAACATGCTTTTGTTGCTTGATTTGTCTATAAATTTCACTCATTTCTAATATTCGTTTAATTATTTTGATCACAGGATTGTCCGCTTAACTCCTCGTCGCCAATGGGCTGCCTATTAAAAAAAACAAAAACAAAAAAACACTATGACTTTGAAACAAGTGGACATAAGATATTCTTACGTACATATGTAATTTGATTATATTCATGTCATCAAATATGGCGACTTTCAATCTTTAAACAAATAGAGAATGACCTCAAAAGCCAAACGCTAATATTATCTTAGATTATACTACCTTTTTAAAACTGCAAAAAAGCTTTCTCAATTTAAAGAATCAAGTGTCCCTAGCGGAATTTGAACAAAAAGCGTCGATGAACAAACACTTAGCAGCCGCCAACCATTACCTACTTGTCCTCATAATATAGACATTAACATTTTGTAAAACCTTATGTGTAACTACTCGTACGAATTTGTTATATCATTTAGTATTCTTTTGATATGCTTCTTGTTTTCCAAAAGTTTACAGCATAAACAATTTTAATAATTTCAGGGTCAAAACCTGAATTGACTAAATATATTCATTTCTTGCCACACATCTGTTGATTGATTATAAGTCAGTGTCCAACAGAGAGGAGCATAATGTCTCCCTCTACCATGACATTTTCTTTAAAGTGGCGGTTAAATCCAGCAAAAGAAGTAATCGCTTATTTGAAGAAAAAAAAAACACACACAAAAAAACAACAAAAACAAAAAAACAAAAAAACAAAAAACGTTTTATTCAGCGACATTACGTGTTTAACTGTTTTTGTGTTAGTCTTCCTAATCTTTATTTTTATTATTATTTTTTTTTACTTTTAGTTTATTTATTTATTTCTGTTCTGAAGATTTTTAGCATTTAAGTATTTAATAACCAATATTTTGCAAAATGATTATTATCTTGATACATTTGATATTCAGCATAATTCGGCAGTAAAAGTATCTGATGCAAGTTACCCACAAGATTGTTAATCCACACAGAAAAAAGATTAAACACAAAAACAACGACACAAGAACATTTAAATCCCCCAAAGAAGCACAGTCTTTCGCTGTCTACTTTTTTTATACGGAAATTTATGAAAAATGATTTCAAATCTGCTACAGTTTAGTGTTATACATTAGAATACACGTATCGTGTTTTGCTTTTGTTTTTTTATGGCCGCCAAAGGATCTAAATTGGAAACAGTTTTTATTCCTTTTCAAGGCACTCTTACAACGCATACTAAAATGAAGGAAATTTAATGTCAAAAATAGATTTTTTTATGTTATCATGTAATAGAAATGATGGTATTCACATTACATGTTTATTTATATAGAAATGAAGAAATAAAAACTCCCCACATTTTAGGAGAAATCGTTTTCAAAGCTTTTTGTAAAAGGTCTTATTTCCTAATTATTTTCAAGAGACATAAAAATAGAGTAAACAAGGGTTGTCGCAGAAGTAAAGAGACAGCCATTGTAACTTTAGTAATAATTAGTAAATAAAAAAAATGGCTAAAGTGTCATATTTTATTGTTATTATCTGATTATTCCAAAATTGTCTGTGTCGTGCGACCAATGAAAAGTACCAAATGTAGACACGGTCTTA
This sequence comes from Ruditapes philippinarum, assembly GCF_026571515.1. Lineage (NCBI taxonomy): Eukaryota > Metazoa > Mollusca > Bivalvia > Venerida > Veneridae > Ruditapes > Ruditapes philippinarum. The sequence continues at coordinate 71,336 of NW_026865625.1, forward strand.
AATATGATATACATATTAAACTAAATTTAAGCAGAAATATTGACACGAGTCACTTTGAAAAAGCAGCCATGAAAAAAAATTCAACCCTTGTGTATGAAGAAAATACTTCAATTTTCTCTAAATTGTTCACTGATCGACATAAAAGTTTCTAGAGTTTCGTTTCGTCTAGGACTCGCACTCTAAAAGCTTTACAGTCACTCACAAGTATGCTATATAAATTCTTTGTATATTTTACGAATATTTGTATTGTTACATCATGTACATTGTATGTAATTGCTGTTATTGTTTGTTCATCTAGCTAGAAGAATATTTTTCATACAATTTAAACACAACATATACAAGGTCTTTTATAACTTGATAAGTGAATTATAATGTAAATTAAACGTTAAAGTGAATAATTCAATTAACTTTTCATCAGCAGTGTTAAATATATTTGGATAAAGCACGATTATATTTTTAAGTTCGATTCCGAAACTCCTTTAGATTATTCAATAACATAGCCTTGTATCATTTCAGAACGCTCTCTAGAGTACCTTACTAATTTTTAAATGGCCAATAAGATTTGTAATAAAAGGTTGACCAACGAAACTTCTACTTATATTTAGATGTTTTCTGTAAGTTCTAAAGATTAAATTAATATTCATGTTGTTTTTTAATCTCGAATAGTAGATAAAATAAAGTAATATAAAATATAATATTGAAATTTAGTTTGACCACATATTTTTGCAACAATAATCTTGATCAACTTGAAATATGTATTGAATATTTTTAATGTCATATATAAAGATGTTTAAAAAAAGCCAATGACAAATGCTTGTTTGATCAGATACCTACCTACCTATTATCATTTGCTGACGACGCCTTATTTTTTTTTAAGAAACGGTGGATAGGCTACAACAATCATTAAAAGATTTGAAATATTAATGTCAGAAGTGACAATTTTAAGTGATTGTTGAAAAACAAGGGTTATTATAGTCAAGAAAGTGGAAGAATAAATAGTGGTAAACTGCTGCATTATGAAAGGGAAATACATGTATAAGGAATTGTTACAAGTTTCAATTATTTAGAATTTTTCAACGGCGAAAAATTAATTATGAATGCAACTAAAACATAAGCTGACAAAGCCTTTAAAGCAATGGGGTCCATTTCCAAAATTGGTTAAGAAGTGCTTGTAAATACTATGTTAACTCTGTTTTATTCTTATGTAGTGTCTTTAGGGAATAATTCTACCGAGGTTTAGAGTTTTAACAAAGCAAAAAATATATAGAAAGAGTTAAGACAAAAGTCATGCCTTGTTTACAATGATATTTATATTCATTTTGTTCGACATTTTTCCACTGAATGGCGATTTAACTTAATTTCTTGTAAGCATGTAAAAGGACAAACAAATTGTCCTTCAGGAGAATCTCTTAAAAACAATTAATGAATAAAATATGAAAAACATGATCAACAAGGAACGGCGGCGGTCAATGACCGCAGCCCCACACGACCCAGCAACACAGGTCCACCGGCAAGGAGCCCAGCAGGACCCAAAACAAAAACAGGACAGGGCTCAAGGCAAAGTACGGACGAATAATTGATCTACTTACTTTCGGCCACTGTACCAGTTTAGAGAAATGTTTTCAGTGCCTTGTGTTGATAATTGTTTACAATGCATGCTGTGCCTTGTGTTGATAATTGTTTACAATGTATTCTGTGCCTTGTGTTGACAATTGTTTACAATGTATTCTGTGCCTTGTGTTGATAATTGTTTACAATGTATTCTGTGCCTTGTGTTGATAATTGTTTACAATGTATTCTGTGCCTTGTGTTGATAATTGTTTACAATGTATTATGTGCCTTGTGTTGATAATTGTTTACAATGTTTTCAGTGTTTACAATGTTTTCAGTGCCTTGTGTTGATAATTGTTTACAATGTATTCTGTGCCTTGTGTTGATAATTGTTTACATTGTTTTCAGTGCCTTGTGTTGACAATTGTTTACAATGTTTTCAGTGCCTTGTGTTGATAATTGTTTACAATGTATTCTGTGCCTTGTGTTGATAATTGTTTACAATGTAGTATGTGCCTTGTGTTGACAATTGTTTACAATGTATTCTGTGCCTTGTGTTGATAACTGTTTACAATGTTTTTAGTGCATTGTGTTGATAACTGTTTACAATGTATTCTGTGCCTTGTGTCGATAATTGTTTACAATGCATTAGTGTAAGGACATCTATGCAAGACCTTCACTTTTATTATTAAAATAAACACAAATTTGAAATACATGTATATACAGTATATTTTTAACCGAGACAAAATGTCAAGTTCAAGATTTGTTCTTGATAAATTACGTTGGTCATCTCATCATATTTTAATGGAAACTGGTAGACATAGATGTATGATTGGAATGATGGATAATGCCAATCATCTATGTCAGTGTAATGATATTGAAGATGAATTTCACTCTGTATTAGTTTGTTCAGCTTAGACACAATGCAATCCAAGATATTTGTAAATACGCCTAAGTATATTAAAAGTTATTGAATTGTTAAAATCTAAAAATGTAAATATTATTAAATAAATTAGCAAATTAATGTGAAAGGGCATTTGATTGTTCAAAGGATTCACTATGATAAATGACATGAACTAATTTCATGTTAAAGTGTTTAATATTCACATTTATATTTTAAAGAAAAAATACAATATAATTGAAAATTGAAACATCAAAATGTATAAATTATATGTATATATAATATAATATTATGATATAATATGATATAATATAATATAATATAATACAATATAATACAATATAATATAATATAATATAAGGAAAAAAGTCACATTGTTCATGTAAACCAATGTTATATGTTTGTTACGATGAACTGTAAATGTTCCAGTTAGACAAATAAATTTTCTATTCTTTATAATTAAGATCGTGTAAGATTATTCTAAATACAGGGAAATAAAAGTTTTATAGTTATCACAACATTTATAGCTCCGAGGAATATATTTCATTTTACATTAATTGCTTTTCTACAATTGTTTGAAATGTACGTTTAAATAATTAAATTCTATGTTTAAAGATATACATTGTGAGCTTTTTTGATTTGTATTATGTGAACTGCAATAAAGTCAATACTTCTCAACTTGGAGAGCATATTTTTTCCCAAAACGAACATAGCTTGTACGCGTACCACGCCTTCTTAAAAGAAGTAGACCGATATTAAACTTAAGTCTACGGTCGGCAACAATTACTATATATACATGCTACTGTACTGTACATGCTACATGCAACTATATACATACCCTTGCCAATAGTAAAGATCAACATCAGCTGGCTCATTTATACAGTATTGAACATTTTGCTAAGTTTCTGATGAACGGTTTGGTCCAGATTGTAATATAGAAAAGTCAGTTTAAAATGCTTAGCGTAAAAAAAGTAATTTAGCCGGAGTACGGTCATGAACTATGACAGAAAAACATGAATCAGTTATGACATAGTTTCCTCAAACATGAATATTTATTACTGTTTGTTTGGTATTGCGGCGCACTATCACAATTTAGATTTTAGAGCATATTGCCCGAAACAGGAACGATGAGTTTGGCTAACCACGGGTGTTACAAACTTAAAGCAACACCATGAGTCAAAACCATCTCACCTGCTAGAGCTAAGACATGCGTAGACTCAAGTAATTTGAATCCATTTAGTCGCCTCTTACTATCACACAGGGATAAACGGTGGCTGCAATTCTGATGGCTCAACCCTTAGCCAAAAGGGAATGTCTATTAATGAGAGTCGAAATATTATCATTCTAGTAAAAAACTAATAATTTAATTAATCTGTCAACATATTGTACAATTTCAACACAACATATGTAAAGCAAACAGCGTTTTTCTGTATAAAATTTATACCTTTATCATATACAGCATGTATCTTTAATTTCCTCTTGAAAAATATTTTTTTTATAAAAATGAAGAAGCACAGACTTTTTACTATTTTTTTGGTAGAACTAAAAACTTTTCCATATTTTTACAAAACAATAATTATAACTGTATTTTCATACTTTTGGTATGTCCTGTTTGAAATGCAGTGAATAACTGAAAGAAAACACAGACTAGGTTTCATTGAGTCTGTTCATGAGATATAATGTGAAGTACAACATCTCTCACCTCTCCCTAGCACCGGCTTAATCTCTAAAAGTATAAGCACTGGGTGAGTAACGGAAAATGTTATCATTTTGTAAAATTTACCTTCTGTGGCTTACAAGAATCAGCCATTTAAAATTTAATGTCTAAATGTTTGTGACTTTTAGAATGAAAAAGATTAAACATCGTTTATTTATTTTTCTTCAGTCATTTTTACATATATACAAATATACACATATACAAATATGTTCAGCTCGCTATTATTATGAAAATGAATCACACTTTTTCGTGACAATATTTGGCTTATTTATCAAAGTACTTATTCACAAAAATTAAAAGAAAAATAAAATAATTTATAATGATATGTACATGTAACGTCTATGTAAAAGACCAACATATAAAGCAAATTCCTTCACTGGGTGATATTATTTCAGAAATTTAAGTGAACTATCATAAACTATGGTATGATTTTGACCATTCCCAACGTCCTTCTACACATATTAGACTGTACTGATTGATGTGTGTCGCATTTCTATCTCCTTGGATACTAAATAATTTATTATTCTTTGGTCTTGTATCACAAGTGATGTATACCATTTTGCTTAATTAAATGTTTTGCTTATGTTCAACTCGACAATAAAACACAGCAAAGGTAATCACAATTTCTTCTGATTTCCCTCCAGACCCCCCTAAGACAAATGATCTGAAAGAAGATTACATTTCTATGATGACAGATGAAATCACAGAGCTTTCTACCATAGAACAATCATAAAACCATTCACTTAATTAATTCTTTTCTAGGGGCATTTAATACCAATGCAATCTCAATCAAACATAATTGACCGATTGATTTATTTTGCGCATTTTGTAGTTACCTGTCTTTCGTGTGAAACTTAATGAAAAATAAGCATTATGAAAAGGCATTGTAGCTACATTAATTGTTCTCCGTGTATTTATAAATCATATTTTAGTTTAACTTGAGGCTCCGCGGGTTGGAACAATCCTTTTGAAATGAATCAAACTGACAAAATTATAAAATGCACGTTGAAAATAAATAGCCTCTGGCAAACGCGCAATTCATGACGTTTTTAAAATGATCGATCGAAGATAAAAGTATATTTCTGTGGAAGAATCATTTTCCTCATAAAATTGCCTATTTAAAACTTGATGTTAAAAGATTGCACTTTTACTCATGCTTTAATAATTATTATAGGGAAACATTGTAAACAATAACAAAAATTGGATTTTCATTTGATTACGGCGATTATGCAATATGTCATTGCGTTTGCTTACTTGTAGAAAAGTTGCTTTTTAAAACATATTTTTATCTCTTTCCCTTATAAAAGTCATTTGATTTGACTTTAAACTTACAAAGGTAAATTAAACAATATTTCCACATGCGTATACTTTGAAACAGTTTGGGTGGTGGATGTGTTAATTGCATATGTTACCAAATAAGTAAGTTCACACAAGTCTCATTAATGAACATTTTCCCTTTCTTATATCATCTTTATTAATTTATCGTTCTAATATTCTTTGTACGTGTGCATGTAATTATCTTATTTCAATTTTGATTATCTGGGAAATATTATTGTAAATATTTATTCTGCGATTAAAACGGAGAATAAGCCTTTCATTTTTGTTGTTGTAAAAGTTTTCTCTTTCTTTAAGTATGTTTTAATGACAGGCCAAAATATAAGATAATAATGATGGAGATAAATCTTTAGCGAAAATTCGCCTTAATTGAAGCAGACTAATATGTATGCCCGAATCACTTTTCGATCGAAATAATTGTCTGATTGAAATATTGTATTGAGTATGACGATGGGAGTAATTTGTGCTGGTCAGAATTTAATGCTAATTATCTCCGGTGATTTTAACGGACGGTTTGACAGGGTATTATTACTGAACTATCCTTCTATATCTGGTAATTGATGGTATCATACTATCCTTTGTAACTAATTTAGAATTCACAGCTCTTCAATTAGTCAGTGGTTTGTTTGGCAGTATTATTACAAATTTATGATCAAAATGAAATATGTTGCTTTTTAAAACTTGTTTTTTTATATAATGATCTGTTCATTATGGTAGTGTATTTACTATACCAAACTACTGAGACCGGTGTGGTGTGGAACACTTTGGAACTTTATTTTCAAGTTCTGGATGATTTCTTGAGAAAGAAAACGTGATAAAAAGTTCTTTTAAAATGATTTCTGTAAAAGTTCATACAAAGAGTAAATTTGTAGTACAAAATAATGCAAAAAGTACAATGAAACTTATCAATAAATGTCTGATATAAGTGATGTATTATATCAATTGTCAAACAGAATTAATACAGATGAAATATTACCCGCGTAGTAAAAATTTAATGTACATAACAAATTTTAAAATAATGAACCCCAACCAATTTGTTTTATTTTGGAAATATTCAAAATGATTTACAATTTTGTTAACAAACATGTACTCACTTGTACGTTATATTTGAACACAGTATCTAACAATGGTATAATATTATAACGAATTGTTTGGAAAGATATCCTGCCGAGTTCACCAAATACAAAATCATTCTGCGTTGATTCTAACATAACAGAACATATATTTTATTTGACTTAAGCAGTCGTTAAACAATGAAAAAAATGTTGGTTTTTACGTGAATGTGCGTTTTCTTAATTGTATTTGTACTCTTTCAACCACTTTACAGTGTACAAAACCTCAGAATTCGTTGGAAACAGAACAGAACAAAACCAAATTTAATAACAAGCTTATGCATATGTATATCGTTTTATATTAAGACCAAAGATTTGATTAAACGTGGTATTCATGGCAGGTAAAAACATACACTTTAAATCAGCTAAAAAAACAACAATGTTTGAAGATGACAAACATTTTGAAAAAGAAGTCAAAAGCAAATAAATGGTGTTAAGAGTTAATGATTATGTTTCTTATAATGATTAACATTCTCTTATATTATTTTAATAACTTTTATTTTACGTTGAAATTAGATCTTAAAATTTGAACATAGATTGACAAACATAATCATAATTTTAAGGTACTGAATTCATAGACTTTGAAAAGGACTAACCAGCTAAAAAGATCAATAAATTGTATATACATTTGTACCAAAATGTATTTAATAATGATAAAAAAATAATAAAAAACTTCATAATGTTATAAAAGTTTAGTTATAAAACCTAATTGTCGGATCCCGTCATTGTTTGATGCTCGACTTCATTAATTAATTATGTTCGCAAATACTTTTTATAAATGCCAGAAATGTTACTAATATTCACTGACATTTCGTCTGATATTCTGTACCGATCTTTATGCATAATATCTAATAAGTTTAACTAATTCCCCGGCCCTAGGGGAGCGTCTCTCCTCGACAAATTAATTATACAAAATTAGATTAAACGCGATATTACTGTTGTTTTACGTTGTTATAACAGTGGTAAAACCATTGACATTTAATAAATGCTGGGCTATGTTTCCATTGAGGTATATGACAGTGACAGAGGAAGACAAACAATTATCTGAATGGAAAACCGCTTTTGAAATATTCATCCAAGACTACCCTACAGCCGTTATCATGGGCAGTTAATATTCACGGAGACTATTTCCATAAATTTTCGTAATGGAAAGCAGACGTTATTGGCTTTTTTACATATTTTCAGATGATGAAAAGTTTTATTATGTACATTTTGATTCCATACACAATTGTTAAATATGATCGTAAAGATTGGAATTGTTCGATATTGATATATAATAGATGTTTCATTGTCGCTTGATTATTAACAAAATTTCTTATTAATTAATGTTGTATTTTAATTTAGCGTATTTCAAATAGAATTCTTTATGAAAGACTTTTGATTAATCATATATATATATTTTTATAATTATTTTTATAGAAAGTATCTGGTATGACAGATCGGGGTCATATTTGTCTATATCTGTCTATATATGTACTGTTTATACGTGTCAAAACACTTTATAAACAACAATTTATGATACTGTAAAAAAAAACAACACAAGTTAAATTTCGTTTTCACCCTTTTTGTTAATGTGTAAGTTTAATCGTGAACTTTTTACCTGAGATTTTACATTATTACAAACATCGTATATATTTTACGTCTTTGTTTTGTAACTGATCAAGATTCAAGATTTTTTTAAATTTAAAAATCTTGAATCTGGTAATTGATCAGATGTTCATGTTTTATCTAGCACAGAAATGTCCACACACTGCGGTAATATTAGAATGTAAGCAAAACATCAAGCTTAACATTTAAAGATTTAGAAATAATTCTTTTTATAAGACAAAACATTATAAAAATCGATTTCTGTGTAATTATTCTGGGTATGTTTTTTTTCCATTGTGTTTTATTTTGATTTAATATTTGTTTAATATCAAGCTGCGATGATATCTTTCTTAAACAAGATCTGCTTCTATATTTTTAAGTGGTCAAGATTATGTGAAAGTATTTTATCTTAGTCTATTCATACCAAAAAAAAGACCATGTACATGCTGTATCATATTGTTTTATTGAATGACACTAAGATAATTAGAATAAAATATGACAGCCATATAATATCAGTATTCAATTCACTCAGATCTGAGTCTGATGTGACCTACGTGGCCAAGTGATTAAGGTCGCCGACTTCAAATCTCTGGCGTCTTACCGCTGTGGGTTCGAATCCCGTCAGGGACTTCTGTTATGTACGGAAACTCGGCTTTCGACGCAATGAACGCCAAACAAAATATACTTCTTTCAATATCATGTTCCTTGTTGAATATAAATGAATATATCCTCAAATAAAGGAATGAGTTTTTGTAAAAAAAATATAAATATATCCTGAAAATAAAACCTTGATATCACGATCTTCGTATATATTGACTGACTTTGTTTTATAAAATAAATGTCATTTTTATACCATATTCAAGTACACCAAACGAAGTTGCCTTATATTTAAAGTAGATTGGTCTATAATGTGTGGTCAGTTAACTATATAAATGAGTATGTTGATAGTGCTTAGTATCAGACATTACAACAAACCACGGAAGAATTACCAATAGCTGTTGTTAGCAAATATGAGACATATGATCCAACATTACATACACATGTATTTATATAGCAGATAATAAAATGATCTAGAACAAAATATTATTATTCATCGTATAAATGTTCATTCTTAATCATTTTAGAACTTGATCAACATTTTTTTTCAAGCAATATTGCATAAAAATATCCAAATGATACTTTTTATATAGTTTTTATCAATATTTCAAGAACTTATGGAAAATGTGCTCATTATAATAGACTAATTCACTTTAAAGTATTTAAAAGGAAAAAAAGTCATGATTCAGTTTTCCTATGAACAATAGAGACATCATCACTCGTGACAACAAAGTTGGTTCTACTTAGATGTTTAATCCTTTTCTTCTATATTTAAGTATCATCATTGAACAATTCATAACATTATTATATAAACTTTATATACATATACATTGCACATATCCACTTTAAAATAGAATTGTAAGATGTATCTTAAACTGAGACAAAACAGGGATTAAATTTTGCGAGACAAGGCGTTCGATGAATTGAAATACAATTTATTTTTTGGGGGGAAAAATAGTATTTATGATATCAGACATTATCAGACAGCATACGAAATTAAGATATACAGCAGTGTGCTATTTCAAAATGATACTTCTCTTTTTTCTTGATATAAACATTAATAGACAAAAGCAAAAATTGGATTGTCAAAATATTCAGCGGAGATAAAAAAAATTCCTATTTTTTATTGTTATGGTTTATTACTTCTTTTGTTACCATGTATTCAGCCGACAATTCTGTCAAGAGAAAAAGATCCACAATTCAGCTACTGCATGTCTGAGTGATAAGTGCGAATAATTTGTAGCAATTCTGCTTCTACGGACAGCATTAATCAGATATGATAAATAACAGATAGTACTTTCATCAAACGATAATCTTTTACACATAAACAACTTCCTTAGATTCTAGGCTACAATACAACGATGACAGTTCGCTATGTAAATTAACTTTCGTCTACGCAGTTCCGGCGATTAGCTGAAATTTCCTCTTTGTCCGCCATGGCATTATGACAAATAGCATCTAGCGTTGATTCCCAATCTGTTGAATTTCTTCACCAGTCGACAATGAAACCGGAGACATCAATTAAAATCACAACAATGTTTGTGTACTCTGTGTTAATCTTCAGAAACGTAATTGTAAGGGAAACTTTTCAGCTAGCAAGATCCCATGAAAGGGAAATTCTGCGATATGAAAGCCTAACGGATGTTGTAAAATCACTGTAATTAGGACGATGGTAAAATGTAGAATGAGGGATTGTCCTCAAGGGAAATACGTTAAAAGACGTTCAGACCTAACGGTTTGTATGAGATATTGGGTGTTCGTTTATGTAAGGTAATTTCCGTTAGGTGAAATTTAAGAAGCCTTTAGTTAGAACTCTTCGAGAACCGGATACATCCTGTTTATCGTGTAATAAACTCAAGTTTATCCTGTAATAAACTTATGTGATACGACGATTAATTGTGTGATGTTTGTAATACGGCTATTGGCAATGAATACCATCTTTTTTCCACTGACAAGATTAAAATAATACAGCGAAACTGAACACACATTACTTAACTGACAAGTATGGAACGGGCAGAAACATTTTAGTGATAAATTTGGCAAAATGTCAAACTCTTTGCCTTCCGAAGCATAAAGAAACAATAGCACATATAATGTAGTCAGAAGTAAATTACATAAAAGACTGTTGATGATTTTTTAATGAAATAAGAACACATTTATGTATAGATCGACAGGGTACAAATACCAGCAGGCAGATGGCTAACCAACATGCAAAACAGTTTAATCATTTAGAAAAAAAAGATATCAAAAAGATATGGATCAAAACTTTTTTTTCATATAAATTTGCATACGCGAATGAAATAGGTAAATAATCAAACAATCCGCTGTTAGAATGCGGCGAATAAAATCATGGCGTTGATTGGAGGGCGTGGCTACCTTGCTCATTAGGAATCTTTTTAAAGTGCATAATTTTTCAGCTCCTTACGAACATACTTAAATAGCTTCCATTTTTGCCCTGAAATTAATTTTAGATAAATGATTAAGATAATACAAAACAATCATCGAGAAGAATCTACGCACGTGCTCATATTCATTCTCCTACTTAACCACCGGTTTATTGACTAGAAACGAAATAATTACATAGATACCAGTCAAACGGAAAGAGCAATTTCGCTTTTACTTTTAATTGCGCTTATTCCCCTGATGACATCTTTACAATTATATGTTTTACTTATTTCTCGTCTGCTAATAAATACAAAAGTTTATATGGTTTGTATAATTAAAATCTTGAAACAAATGACGTACGCTACTGATTCGTATGACAGATGGAATAACGTTGCCGTTTGTAACAAATGCAAGAATATTTCGTCTGCTAACAGATGTGTGACTGACGTTAAGGCGCGTGCCAAAACAAGCGCGCGCTGTTTCGGCATTACGCAAAGAAGGCCGTTAAGTGAAAATTCAAAGAAATTACACTGTCTGATGAATTTATATTTGCGAAAATTATTCTGAGATGAATTAAACCAGCTCATTTAAACTTTAGAATCATATTATGTCGGAGATGATTTTAGATGAATAATCAACGTCATTGTTATGTTTAATTTTATGACTTCTTGTTGTATTTTGTTGCTAATTTATCATATAATTTGCGCGGTCCATTAGTTTAGCTACCATATGTGACCAAGGAGCTGGTGTATGGTAGAGGTTTTGATGAGCTTTAAAAGTCATTGACATCCATTGTTAAACAACAGCATAATTTGCGGTTCTTAGGTCATTTAATTTGTCTTTAATTTTTATTACTTCGCGACAAAACCTGATATTGGGGTACCTCTTCTTTTAAATCAGACCGGTTCCCTTTGTATTCAGAGAGGCATCCGTTTTAAAGAGATTGAAATTAAATGAAATAAAAATAAACATGTTTGAAATTGCAGACGTAGCAAGTTTAGAGATTTCGGCGTTCATGTCGAATATAGGGCAGATTGAAATGCATCAGCATTGTATACATATTCATGTATTATGATTAATTAGTTTCTTAAAATATTTTTAAAAAATGGTGGACATGTTTTAATTGCAACATTGGCCATATCTGTGTTACCTCCACAGTTTTCTTTTATCTTAACCACTTCAGAATAAATTAATGAATTCCCGTAAAATATCGGATGCGTCCGTAATATGATCAAAATCATAGTAGCCAATTACAATGCTCTCTGGGTTGGACAATAAAAAATAAAAACGTTTTGAATTTTAAATTGACAAAACAGACCGACGCTGTACATGTACTTAAAATATATAAATCAAATATTCATATAAGTTGATTATTGTTTTATTTAGCTATCATATACTAAGTCATAAAACTAAATAAAAGTTATAATTCTAAATATTTTTATAAATTTAATATAAAAATACAAGTGTTAAATATTGCAGATTTATGTAACAATATAACATAATATACAAATTAAAAATGTGCACGTAATATATCTACAATGATTTGTACATAGGGTTAACAAGTGCAAAAAATAATATGTACATACCCTCATATCTATGTCAAAAATAATGTCATCTTATAATTTTCTGACATCATAACATAAATAAAATTATTACAGAAATTTTCATCTTTTCAGATTTTTTGCACGATTATATTCTATGTTAATCACGTGAGTGTTCATTTACAAATCAATAATTAACTATCTAAGCTTTTACATAACATTGGTTGACATATCCAAAATATGGTTTTAAAATGAGAATGAAAAGTTAAATGCAATTAAATCATGGGAAATATAATTTTTCTACGATTCGAAACAAGGCTCTAATACTTACAAAGCGAACATACCAAATCGACGCTATTACTAAGGCTGGCAGATATTATTGCAAAGTACTTAACGTAAACTGATAATAAAAAGAAGAATAAAATTGAGATATAAATATTAACAAAATTTCCACATAATGTCAACTTGATATCTATACAATATAAAAAAACTCTACACTCTACACAACTGCAATATATACATGTAATAAACATAATGTCAACATAACTGCAACATATACAGTTACTCAACTAAGTATCAACATACTGTCAACATACTATCAATATAATGTTGACATACTATCAAACTAATGTTGACATACTATCAATATAATGTCTATATACTATTATCATAATGTCAATATGCAGTCAATAAAATGTCAAGATACTGCCAATATGTCAACATGACTACAACATATACATGTACTCAACATAGTATCAACACACTATCAATATAATGTCAACATATCATCAACATTATATCAACATACTATCAAAATAATATCAACATAGAAGGAAAATAATGTCAATATGCTGTCACATATTCTATCAACATAACTACAACATATTCCATGTACTCAACATAGTTTCAACATAATATCAATATAATATAATGTCAATATACTTAGAGTATATTCATGTACTCAACATATTCTCAACAAACTATCAGAATAATGTCAACATACTTATCGACATTATATCAACATTCTATCAACATAATGTTAACATTATTTCTACATATATACATGTAATTAACATACAGTCAACATAATGATAACAATTCATGACCAAATCTTATTTGTTGACGTTAAAGACAAATGATATATCTAAATTTATTTACACGTGAAGTGGTACTTCACTACGAAGAAAGTACACTTAAGAGTCAAGCTAGAAATTTGTGAAAATCTATCAAAACCATGTACATTGTACTAATAATAAGATATTGATACAATGTATATCAACTTCTTGTATTGCATAAATAACATTTGTTGATGTACAGGTGAAATGTTTCAGAAATGACAGATATTAACTTTCAAGTCAGGTTCATTCTTCTTCTTTAAACGAAATTGAAAACTATATACCATTTATGTATTAAATTTATGTTTATTTGTAAAGGAAGTATACTTATGTAACAATATTACGTTTCTACATTGTTTTGTATCGATCATGTACTTTTCGCGAATCCAAATAGAAATTTCTAGTCTGTTCTTATTTTTTGTTCACTCAGCTTATGTCGTATGATAGTGTTTTCATAATAAAAAATCAACAATAACAACAATTATTACATTGATAAACGCTTTAGATGTTAAACTCTGTTGATCGCCATTTATAAAATGAAATTGATATCAAATGCATTAAACTTAACAGCCTATCAAGATGTATTTTTTTTGCGAGAAGTAATCGAAACAAATTCATTTTCGAATAACGAAAAAAAAAGCAAAACAAAAAACTACTTGAATGACATGGTTTTTGTTTAGATTTCAGAACACGTGACTTTTCAGATAAGGGTGGCGGCCGATTTAAAACACCCATCTGTTATGTATTTTGTTAAATTTTGGTTAACGTGTTTCCCTTTTACTGGAAAATGAATTAATAATGTTGATCAGCGATTAATTAGAGACCTCCTCGCACATTTCTAGCCATTTGACATCATCAGATTTTTTTTTAGATTTTTTGTCATCATGATTCACTAATGTTTCTTTAAGTTACATACTTTTTTCGCATTTGAAAAAAAAATCGTAGGCCTTTTTATGGCTATAGAAGTTAAATCTAAACAAATAATGAAAAATAAGTAGTCAATTGCAAATTCTTAAAGTTCCCTTAAATATACCAACATTTTGGCTAACCAGCCTTCATCAGGTTATAAAATAAACAGGAGGTATGTCGGCATCAAATGACGTCAATAGAGACGACGTCAGAATGGCAAACAAATACAGACTGATCCTTTATCAAAACCTGTTAATCTGTGAAAATACGTAACTACCACTGTCAAAAGAATTCTTGAATTAATTCTAAATTTACAATATTGTTTAAATATCGGCTAAGTTCACTCAAATTTTAAAATTACATTTTTTGATGTGTAAATTATTTTTTACAATAATTTTACCTGAAAAAATACTCATTAGTGATACGCTTTCCCATTATGTTAACAAGAAATTAGTAAATATTTATGAAAATGAAGAAATATAAATTATTTTAGACATAACAAAATAAAGTAAGCAGGAAACTTATAAACTGTATAAAATATGGAAAGTGTCTGATTCTCTAAAATAACTTTTTTTGGTGCATTTGTATTTCTTTTCTCTTTTTTTTCAAAGTTCAAATATTGTCATACTTAACAATTTGTTCTACCAAGCTGACTTAATTGTTATGACTGACAGCCGTTAAAATGTTTTTGTCAATCAGTTTCTCATCTTAAATTCATACCCTTGTTTTCTACACTACACTTCATGTATATGATATCTCGAATGAACATTTGGTTGCTAGTACTGAAGCCAACATTTCATCCAGTGATTATGTACGGATGTTACATTTAGACAATAATAAACACTCAAATGTAGGGATATATATCTATTTTTAATTAGTCTATTTCTTGTCGCGTGTCAAACTTCAACAGTATCACTGACACCTTGTCCGAAATATTATATCCATGAAAAAAATAAAAACATGGAACGTAATGCGAAACTGTTACCAATAATTCATCCAATATACCAGCCGCGTGATAATCTGTATTATATGATAAACACAAAAAATATTGAAAGGTCAATTTAAAAGGTCAATTGCATTTTAAAGCTAATTAGAAATGGTTATTGGTTAGGAACGCTGGTTTCGTCTGTTGTATTTCTTTAAAATTTCTTTATTTCCATATGGTGCGATATCTTAACTTGTAAAACATCATATTGTCGGCGAAATACATGAATACACAAAGAACAAAAAAAAAACTGCTATCGACATATCACTTGGTTAGTTATATGATGTATAACCTAACAACTTTAGTGTCCGAAAATATGGTCCCTTTAAGAACTAGGAATAATAAGTCAGGACGCTTTCCTGATTTCCTCTCAGTAGAAGGGAAGGTGGCAGTCCTTTAGTTAGTATCTCCAACCAACCCATGTATAAACCAGCCGGACAAGAGGTCTTCCGAGGGACTGGCAATGTCCTAATGAAAATATATAGAATTATATTATAACATTTAAATTTAAAACATATATCATATATATTTATATCAATTTTTACATAGCAAAATATCTCGTTAAACTTTTACTTTTCATGCTTAAAATGCTTTGCATTTCACTTAAATTTTTCACTTCCATTTTACCTTTCATTACCATTCTACATTTACTTGGATATCATAACATGTAAATTCAATTCATATTTGCAGAAACTTACTGTGGAACATTTACTTCCTTAAAACATAAATAAGATGTTTTTGTTTACTTACATGACGACAAGAGAAGCGTCTCTCGAATGCTCTAGAAGTTTCTCACGGATACGAAGATGTCGGTAGGTCTGTAAACAAGAAGAATTTTTTTTACTTCAACGAAAATTCTACTTACATTAACAAATTAGCCTTACATGAACATAAACTGAATTACATGAACTAACTAATTACATGAGAAATGATGTTCTACATTTAAAGTATGAGGTAAACTTATTTACATGAACGAACTTTTACTGCGGAAACTGAATTAAACGAACACAATTTTAAGATTAAAACTTATCAAACTGAACATAGCTTAAAAATGAAAAATAACTAAGATTAACCTTAATTGCATAATACAAAAATAATTTATCAACAGAAGTGTATCTGGAAAACTTATTTAAATGAACAATATTTTAAACGAAAAAAAATGACATAAAGTAAATTTTATGAAGAAAACTGATTTGCATTAACAAATTAAATTTTAAGGAAATATGATTGATATTAACAAAAATGTAACAGTAAAACTGATTTACAAGAACAAAATTGAAAGAGAAAAGTTGATTAAAAATGTTATGATGCAAACTGATTTGCACGAACAAACTTTTATCGGCACATGGTTTTCGTGAGGAAAACAGATTTACATTAACAAATTTTATCATAAAAACTGGGTTATATGTCTAGAACAATATTTTGAGGGCACATAAATTACAAGAACAAAAACAAAAAGAAAAAAACTTTACATGAACCTTGGACAAAAATGTCCAAGCATTGACTGATATGTTTTAAAGTGATCGGTCATGACAGTTTTAAATCTTCTGCAAGTGTAAACTTTTATTCAATTTTCTGAAAGCATATAATTATGAAATGTGAAGAATATTTTCTTGAGTCTTAGGTGGATATGGAAATAAATTATAACGCCCTCTATTACCTTTTGTTTATGTTCAATAAGATCTGTATCTGCAATTTTCCACGGGAATTCTTCCTGAAATTCACCAGGTTTTACACGCCATTGATGCACGAGACTCTCAAACTCTCTGTATCTGAAATTATAATTGTTATAATGTTCATACAAACTGAATGAAAAATGCAACAGCCATCTTGTTTTTCATATAATAATTATAAAACGAGGAAAATAATATACATGGCGTACTGCCTTGCGATGCATGTACTTGTATATATGAAACAAACACAAAACAAACAATCGCACGGCCCCATGAAAGGTATGTTACGTTATTTTACTTATAACTTAAACATTATAATTGACCGGAATAAAACATGCAAAAAATCTACTTGTTTGTTGCCCTTTACAACACTGGAAAATACCCCACCCCGCAAAATGCATCATGTTATCGATCACGTGATTTGAATCTCACTTGAAGAGTATTCAAATAGGCTAGAATCACTTGTCAACTGCATTGAAACTGAGAGGCGTGGGTTCAAACCCAAGAAGAGGCAACTTTTTTTTCTTTCCTTTTTTTTCTTTTTAACATTATTCATGTGCCTCTCAGATCGAAGTGTTTGATTTTAATTATTGTAGGTATTGATTTGCTAAATAATGTCAAAATTTAATTGCAAATATGATACAAGATATTTTAAAAGTTTAATAAAATAAAAACTACACGGTAAAAGTATTGTATATTTTATAATTTTATATTAAGATATACCAAAAACAATAAACAATTTTGTAAATTCGTGAAATACTGTTTACGGTAAAACTTTTCTAAGTAGACTTAAAATGGAAATGGAAATTGTGTTATTATGGCCAGGATTTGTCTCAAAATATACGCTCTTAAAATAAGTGGTTTCCATCCGCAGCATAAACCTGACTATGATTTATTATAAAAACTTACGTTGAGAGTTGAGGTTTCTTGTTTAATTCCGTCACGACCGTCAGCTCGGAATATTCAATACGGAATTTAGCTAACAATGAGGCCATTCTATAAAAGAAAAAATAACATAAATTAATAAACTGATAAACTGATATAGGTTACAAGCACAAACTGTTTTATGTAGAAAATTGATTTTAACAAACAATTAGATCTATTTGTTATTTTTTCTTTAGTAATATTGATAAACGTAAATTCATTCCTCTGATTTATAAATCAAATGAATCAGTAATTAGTTAAAATATGGTATGTTGTTTAACAGTTTTGTTGTATCTTAATATCTATATGCACATAATATTTTTAACCGAAAAAAAGCTAAAAGTTAAGGGAGACAACTGTATATAAAATATCAACCTAGTTCGGTCCTCAGTGACGTCCCCTTTCTTTGTGCCTTGACAAAACACGCGTAATTTAGCATGTTTCCATTGTTTTCTTTGGTGTAGAATGTACGGCAATAAAAGCGTGAGACCTGTAAGATAATTGTTCGGGGAAACTATAAAATATATTGTTTTCTCTTTTCTTCATCTCTTTCAGACGCGCATGTAAAAAAAATTATATTACGCATCATTTACTATACAGCATTGTGACATAACTCAAAATGTAACTAACTTTTTATACATATGAAATTCTACTGCCATATTTATGTTTTTGAAAATTTATGATTTGCGGGCATCCAGCTATTTCCATACCTCATATTTATACGGAAAGCTCTTGTAAGGATTTTATCTTATACTGGTAACAAACCCCGCTTATTAAAAGTTTTGTATGAGATGGAGAGTGACAAATAAGCCGGATAAAACCGAGCAAAATTTTATAACATACCTCCGTCGTCGTAAAGCCACCAGACATCTATGGTTCCGTATTGTTTATCTTTGAAATTTGTCGGCGGTTTTTCGGGCACATCTTGTGAGAGTAAGGAAGGAGTAGTTGTAGATTTAGTTCCAGTAACCTGTGTTTCTAAATAAAAGAAACTAAATTTTATTATTTTTCTAATACATTTACATTAATTTTCTTTTTGAAAGAGAGCTAAGATAAAATGCACATGTTAAATAGCCTTAGAAAATACGTGTTAACCTTCGATTGTAGGTGTCAAAGAAAACAAAGAAAACGAGGATGAATATACATGTATAAGCAAATGTATAAAAATAATTAGATACGTCTTTATAGCTTATTAAATATAAGATTGTTTTTTCGGCCATTTTAGAATTTTCAAATAAACATAAATCTACATCTATGTTTATTAATTTCCACAAAACATAATACATATAGTAAACATACCCTCAAATGCGGCATTTTCCACTCCTTCCTCTAATGTATTTAACCGTTTCAGATGCATGTTGTTAGTTTTGTTGTTCCTATTTTTTCTCTCAACAACAGTGCTTGGTATATTGTTTGATTCTTTACGTACGTCCTTTACAGGTTCCTCAACAGTTTCATCTAATAAACGTTCAAAAACAAACAAATGCGTGAGTGTTTAACAAATAATGTACCTTTCAAAATGCATATATAATGCACACTAAACAGCTAAAAGAACTATTTTTAGAGTAAATCAGCTCTTGAAATCCAATACATATGAAAGAATGACATTTTCCCAATTAAAATCAATATGAATTAGATTTACAAATCAAATTCAAAATTGTGATAAATCAATATTGTATTTAAAAATGTCATCAAGGTCATACCATCATCGTCTTCCGGTTCTTCATCAGAATCAAATAATTCAGGACTGTCTAGATCTAGAATATTATCTGGAACTTTATTTCTGTCAAATCCGCCATCACAACGTAAAATTCCTACGCTATACTTCAAATCAAATGCATCTCTGAAACAAAAGATGTCAGACTAGGGATAAATAAGTTAAAGGCAAGATTTAAAGCACCACGTGTTCAACCAAATTTCATGCTTATCTTTATTAAAATGTAGAACAATTTTTCGTTTAAACTAAATAACATTCCGTGAAAGTTTGATTTTTGAGCAAAATGGTATCGATATAATAGTAATAATAAAATAAATAAAAATAAATATAAAATTTTCAATAAAATTAGACATTTTAATTTGAACAAATCGCCTTACTGTATGACGTTGAAGTAGTCAAGGACTTCTAGAGGATCGGTCTTTTGCCAGTCGTTCTTGTAACCAAGTAGTAATGTATTTGGCCGTAATTTCCCCACACCAACAGCCTGATCGTGTAAACAGTAATCAGTAATTAAAGTCACCAAGATGGTCAGTTATAAAACATTTAAAGATGACACGTGCGACAGTAATTAACAAAAAGGAAGACACGTTTTGTCAGTCGTGATACAGCATGTTTCATGTCTATTATAAAGGCCACCCAACAGTCCAGTTTATATGACTTTGTTATTGTTTCGCATCAAAAGAATTCATGTTTTTTCTCAAGATTAAGACAGATAAAATCTTTAAAAAACAAGATAAAAATAAAACGAGCCACACAGGAGAAAAAAGGCTCCATTAGGTTTTATTTTTAATGTCAATTGTTCATATTGTGGGCAAACATTGCATTTGTATACATTTATATTATGTATATGAACCCTTGTGGTTGAGTGGTTGCCTTTAAGGGTTGAGGTTTCAGAATTGCAGTCTTCGTTTATCTCTGCGTGACCGTAAGAGGCGGCTAAATGGGTTCGAATTACGAGAGGCTAGCATTTCTTAGCTCCAGCAGGTAAGGTGGTTTTGAACCCTGATTTTGCTTAAAGTTTGTAATACTGGTGATCCGGGGTTAGCTAAAAAAATCACCTTTCCTGTTTCGGCGCCATATGACCTAAATTGTGTTGCGCCGTAAAACCAAATATGTACATAGTGATACGAAGAAGAGAATTATAACAGGAAAACTTTAATGACAGCATTATGATAATTATGATTCAAATTAATGAGAGAAAATATACGAGTTTTACCTGTAGAAGAACCTGGACGCCTATTCTAAATGTTGGTGCACACACGCTGTTATAAAATGCCTTGATCTTTTTGTTCTCAAACCATCTGTACGCGGACATGGATCGTACCCTTGTCATGTGTTCTTCAAAGTCACCCTAGTGATATACAAATACATATAGTATTGAGTGGTAATAAAAAGCCATGCCAACTACTGTACTGCCTATATTGTGACGAACCTTGCATAGAAGACGAATAACATGTTATTTTGATTCAATTTTGTAAACTTCTTCGATTCAATATATAAGTTGTAAACTTATGTTATGTTATGATTTAGAATCAAAATTTAATGTTAGGATTTATAAACAAAATGTTTAAGTAAGTCGTTGATTACTTGTTTTACAAAAAAGTAATGTTGACTAGTATGTTTTTCATTTTGAAGAAAAAATCCTTAGAGATACTTTGAGAAATGAGAGGATACGATGGAAGAGCATGAACTTTGTATCAACTACCTGGAAATATTTTGCATTTTTTTTAGGTTTAGAACCAAAAGGGTGCACGAAGAGATTTAAAAACAAATTTAAACTTATTTAATAAACAATAAAATGCTTTGATATCAATTACAATAATACAGATAGCATACAATCTTGGAACAGAACTTGATTATATAACTTAGATGAGAAGAAGGATAGGCTTTATCAAATATTGAATTAGAAAAGAAGTATATTTATGTAAAAGATTAATAAATCGTGTGAAGCTTGAATTCATATCAATCTCACTTTTCGATCATCATCTTTTAATATGATCGGTTGCGCGTGAAATAATACAACGTTGTATTCCATTACCAAAACTCATTAATTGCAATGGAATATCACATAAAAATCACAAATCTAGAGACATTATCTCATTGAGATCAAAAGGTTAAAATGAAGACAAAGAAATAAATCTGCATACAAGAGGCGCTGAAATTAACTTACGGTAATCTGTTTAAATAAAGAAACGCGGATGAAAGAAAATAGTGTCGTCTGCTTGACACGGAATTCAAATTAATGTAAAGTATGACACTCGAATGTTAAGACGTGTCGTAACGTTTACATAATAAAAAGCATTCGCAATAAAAAAATTAGAACTGTGGCGAAAAAAAGAAAGAGATAAGTATCAGTCACGCGATTGGTTTAAGAAAAGCTAAAAACTGTCACATATTCATACGGAAAACATGGCCAACTGGAACAAAAGGAGTACTAGATGTATGGATACTAAAATTGTCATGCTTGACAAAATGTTTTGAAACAGTCCGCAACAATTGTGAGGCTTTAGGTTTTTGACATACACGTGAGAAAGATCGTATATTTGGTTGACAGTTTAAAAACAGTTTCTAATCAAAATTGGATTTGATTCCATATAACTAGAAACACCCAATTCTTGGCAATCGGTCGCTTTCTAGTGACATATTAGAAGCGGAAATGACGCAGTAAAAGACCTACCTGGAACACGTGACCACAAACCAGAAGACTTTGTTTCTTTGTGATCGATGACGCAAAGTCCACGAGATTTGCCCGGTTCCTTGGATACCCTGACAGCACGAGTAACTGAGGACGATAATTCTTCACGTGGTCATCAACGTTGATCAATTTTAACGTTGATCTTAGGGCATCTTTGTATGCGTTTGCCTGGGTCGATGAGCCCCAGTTTACCTCTGATAAAAATGCAGAATAGAGTTTATATCTAATTTTAAAGTCATCTGGATAGGTTCTTATCAATGAATATAAATCATATTCAAAGTGTCTATTTTAGTTGATGTTACAAAAAAAATCACAAATTAATCTTATGTCCGATCAGTACCAATGTCATAGCAATTTAAACGATTGAGTAGAACAAATTCACTTTTAAGTATTTTACCAACAGATAATTCCCTTACCTGGCTTTGTCCGAAAGACGTAAAAGTATAAGCCAGCAACAATCAAAAACGTGACCAGCGCCGCCCACCAGTTGATCAGAAACATTACGGCAATGCAGAGCAGGGATCCAATAAGACTTAACCATTTGCTGTAGTACTTGAAGCCCGGCCTAAACCCTGGTGAATTGGCCATTGACGCATCGAAGCATGAAAAGTTGATCATCGCATATGCCATCAAGAAGAAGTTGGAAATAATCGGTGCAATAAGGTCGAGAGAGCCTGTAAAAAAAAAGTAATATTTTTAGGGACACGCAAGTAACAAGTTTTATAACCCCTTATAATAACGGAATTTGTCGATATTGTATCAATGAACGACGCATCTTTAATTGTAAGAGGAATTAACGTATCGTAATGTTGAAGAGAAAGATACTTGTAAACTTTGCAAACACACACAATAGTAAATAAATTTACAACATAAAACTTTGATATTTTTAAACAATAAAGTCTTGATAGTCGATCACCACCCCCACCCCCGAAATCTTGCAGTATCTTCTTTTCTTCTAGCTATTTTTCAAAAATCCTTGATCCTTAGTTCTTGTGCGAAGCCAGCAGCTAAAGGAATTCGAAATCGTCTTGGGAAAAAAATGTCAATCAATATATCAAAACACCGTTTATTGAATTACCAAAATCGCAGCATACACGTTATATTAAGGATGAGAATTCAAGACCATTACAAATGGCAATACAAAGTATAAGATTGATTTTTTATCCATCAATATACCATAAAATATGTATCCTTTTTTCTCATTCATGATTTACTGCAAACAAATTTTGAGAAAAAATTTCTTACCCACACAAACCATTGCCAAACAAATAGCAAAACATAGAAAATACGCTCGCTTTGGTTCCCCACTTGGCCCGTAACCCTTTGCAAAAACGTGAATATATGGGAAAAGTTTGTCTTTCGCCAACGCCTGAAATTAACGATGAAAGAAATTGTAAAATCTTCATTTCTGAGATATATTAATCTAAATACTGTATTTAAATTTTAATCTTCGTTTAGCAACATGATTAAAAGAAAGGCTTGAAGGGTGCTTGACTTCTGTGCCAATATGATTGATTCCTTATCAAAATTGTAGCTAATTGGAAAAGGTGATTTGCACTTTCGTAATTACCTCATTACGTCGAGTTTTGCTCCATTAATTATTTGCCCTATTAAAGATGGCACAGTGCGGCCCACAAGAAGACGACGCCATGCGTGGATAAAATATCTAAAGTAATGTAGACCTAAGTCGCCCGTGCACAGTCACAGTGCACGAGTAATTGATTTTAAGTTAACAGCGGAAGCACGCAGCACCCAATTAAAAGGGTAATCATGATTTTATCAAATTGCGGACTCTGCCTGATTTATATGGACCTCGTAATTCCTTTCTTACTAACTGTATTTTAGCACGAAAAATTGCATGCGATTAAAAGAAATCGGAGAAAATTAACAAAAAGAAAAATGATTATATAATGTTTAATTTTCATGATACTTAAAGGTGGTTCGCAATTATTTTTGTGAGAATGAACATCACTAAAGAATAAATTCTCGATTTAAGATGCATGAAAATTGATGCGGGTTGTTACATCAAAGAGTTTAAATACTCAAAATCAGATTTTTATCAGGCAGTTAAACAGGTATTTGAGAAAACGCTCCTTTTTCATTCTTTGATTTCTTTCTCTTTTTTGTCTTTTAATAATATTTGTACATTTGATTTATTCTTATTAAATGTTTTGGTCAAATGGTATTGGAAGTTCTCAATGCATTGTTGTTGTTGTTTTTTCATCAAGGGTTTGATCGCTTGAGGCGTTAATTTCAGATGTATGATAATGTCACCAGTATAGAACCGCACCAGCAAACACCTGTGTGCCGTCTGTAAGTTAGTTGTTCAGTATACATGTGTATTTTGGTTGATAAATCCTTTAATGGTCAAAGATTCTTTTTAAGTTGATAAAGAAATCATAACGAGCGACAGATTGCACAAAGCACAAAGTTTTTCGCATATATTACACATATAAAAGAATAAAGGACAATATAATTCTGCAAAAAAGATCAAAGGCCAATTGATCCTTTGAGAAACGTAGGAGCTCAGCATTGAAAGAATCGCTTACGCCAAGGTGCAAACCTACCCGCCGGAAATAACAACAAGTTTTTTCCTGGTATAACCTGATTTAAAATTAAGCAGGTAAATTAAGTGAAAACTTATACAAAAATTTTTACCTGGAACACCTTTGGAGCTCCGACCATACTTGCTAAAGCAGACGATAATGTTGCAGAAAATATTCCCGCCAAAATAAGTGGCCTCCATGCAGACGCTATGCCGACCATCTGAAATCAAAGAAAATGATGGACAAAATAATAATGAATCTAAACTTAAAACAACGATGGGAAGTATTTGTCTGAAGTACAGGCACCGTGAAAATATCATTAGATTCGATACAGAAGGCCACTGATAAGTAAGTTACTTAATAAAATAATCATAGCAGATTGTAACAAACGATACATGTATTTGAATTATTTCTCTTTCCAAATTAAACTAGGTTATATCTATGACACGAAATCTGTTTTCAAAATTAAACACAAGTCATTAACTGCGGTACTGTTAAATGTGATTCAGATACAACCATCACAATTTATGATATTCTTAAACTAAAGACGTGTCCATAGGAAATGGATGCCCCTAAAGCCACTCTTTTGACAGTCTACGGATAGAAAACGATAGCAGGAAAGTGTGACAGTGGGGCAGCGGGACGGACATACAATGGAAAATCATTATGCACACTAAAAGGAGCCGAATATTTTTTTTAAATACTTGTTAAAGAATTTAAAGAATTCAAATACTAAGGTTAAAGGTTAATAAGAGAGGATGACACTCACGATCGTAATATATCTATTTTTAGCATAACAGTCAGAGCTTCTTCTGTACTATTAAAACATACTTACTCCATTATCTACAAGAAGCCCAGATTCACAGGACTGATTGAATGCCGCACAGTTTTGTACTATATCCAAAGTCGGGGTAATGGTTGCGTTGGTTACAGGATCCATAAACATTCCCGGTGTCAGAATCTCGCCAACCGCCGTCAAAACTATACATCCACCGATGGCCCATACCATAGCTATATATACGAGTGACGTCATCAATATGGCGAGGAATGTGCCTTTTGGAATCGCAGTTTGTGGGTTCTGCAAATGTAAGAGTAAACTTAGTTTTAAAGTGAATTTTCTAAATGAAAGAATGATTATGGTGACGGTAAAGCATAAAATGTACTAATGAAATCATTCAAATTAGTATAATTAAGGGAAATAATAAGAAGCTGGAGCCAGCTGCATCATCAAAATGGTTTTGCTCTCGAATAAGCATCATAGCTGTGAAATAGTAAGAAAAACCTACAATACAATACAATACAATACAATACAATACAATGAAGGGGCAAAAAAAGACGCGAAAGAAAATGCGATATTAAGAATTTGAACCAGTTACATCTCTCACAAAAATAATCTTGAAACATTTCATTAACCATAGATAAATGAGGACAAGTGTCACTCTACAAAGGTGACGATGAATTTATGACAATACCTTAAGGTCTCCAGAAATGTTGGCACCAGCTAGGACGCCGGTAGCCGCCGGGAAAAATATCGCAAACACGGAGAAGAAGCTGTTGCCGTCGGTGAAATGAGGAACAAAGTTCGTTGAAAAAGTTTCATCTAAAAGAAGAAAAAAGATTTACTCCAATACTTGCAACTTATTAGCATATTTTAATGCATAGTTACAATTGCACATTCTTACAAATACATTTCAATGATTGGTGCGATAATTTTGCTATTGAGCATATGTAATGGGTACTTCAGAAAGTAAGAAGCCGTATAAAATATATTGATTATTCTCCATTATCTGTAGAGAGCGCACGCGCGAGGTTCATTTCCCCTTCTGTTGTAGTGTTTGCATAGGGCTATCAGGGTATCTTATTCATATGTCAAATTGTGTGCTGACATGTTACTATTTTTAATCAGTTTTGAGGGAAATAAAATGTTTTACTTTTCGTAAGTGCGGTTTATAGGCTAAAGTTGGTACTTAACTACTAGTAATTTTCATGTGTTACTGTGACACCAAATTGAAACGTAGTGCATTTTGCGCGGCTCATATTAATTGGCGAATACAGTCTTAGGAATTGTTATCAGACAAAGAAAATGTTATTCATTTTACCATTATATCCTACAACACCTTTCCATTTCTTCTCATCGTCAGGAGGTATAAAAGTGCCGACAAAGAAATTGATTACTGCAAGACTCAAAATAGCCAGTAAGACAAGCTGTGCCTGAAATAATAGTGCATTAGACAAGATAACATTACTATTAGCCAATGGAACTTGGGTGGGAGGAGCGGGGTAATCAAGTCTATGATCCTTTACATGTGTTGTCCATATCGTTTCTTGTTGTTGTTTTTTTTTCTCGGAAAATTATTAAGAAAAGGCGTGACACTTTAGAAAAACCTCGTCAATTATATCAATAATTTGACGGAAATAGCTGAAATGATGTAATTTCTAATAACCGAGCAAGCTTACGGAAAGTCGGTCCTTCTACTCTGGTGCCCGCTCGTGCCAGAAATAATGCACAAATAGGGAACTTATGTCTTCCTCCTTCAGTAAAGCTTGAAAGTGTTCGATTAAAGGGCTATGACTTAAAGTCCAACAAAACATACAAACAAACCTCTGTTGATGCTGAAATGTTATGTGGTGACTTTATATTTTATACCGGATAAATGTTAGATTACCAAGTATTTATATTTACCAATTACAGTAAGCCTTACAGTTCGCAGAGAAATTAAATATAAAAACAAATTGCTAACCATTAATTCATGCCACTTAAAACTACAATGTAACAGTAACAGATGATGAAAATTAATACATTTATTTTGATAACTAATTAAAGCGAAATGGACTGAATAAATATCAATAAAGTGTAATTTAATTCCTATTATAGTCAGGTATCTCGTCAGTTTTTATTATAATCAAGCCCGATAATACAATAACAATCGGAACAATTCATCAACAGTCGCCGGTATGTTGCGGCAGGTACCAATATTAACGGAACGTGGCAACGTGTCAATATTAAATCCGCACGTGTTATTTACCTTCGCTTCCCATTCCATGCCAATCAGTACGATGCCCAGACACAAACAACACGTGGCCAGTCCGATGATTCTAACTTCATTAATACTATTTCCCGTGATGTACGCATCGTTCTCCTGAAATAAAATATCATAAAGTAAAACAATTATACTTCATGTATGATAAATGACCTCACGTGCTCGTTGGTCAAAGTAATAATTCCTTTTTCAATTAAATTTAGTTTTTTTCGCGTCATGATATCAGATAAGAACACATTCTATATCGGAAAATATCTTAATCTTTGCTAAATTAATACATCTTAGTGAAAATTAATCAGCGCAGATATATAACCCTGTTCAAGAAATAAAAATGCCATTTTGATTGGAAGAGGCACACGTTGAAAATACTAAATTTGATTTACTAGCTTTTGATGACAAACCATATCTTCTAGTCACTTAAGTCACAAGATTAATGTTTCCAAGTAATATGATCATCGTCCTTTTAAGAATATTATCCTTCACATGTGGAGACCATTTAACGTTCCTGTAGAACTGTGTATTATGTCAGTTAATTGCTTTCTTATGACATTTAACTAAAATAAATTCAATTCATATAACATAAGGTCTATCTCAATAGTGTTAATTTAACATTATTGTTAATTTAGTTGAACATTTATAATGTATGTCGTGTGTTAAATTTTGACTATGCTCGTATTTCGTAAAATGCTTCCTTCTTCCATTCTTTTCTATCTTTATTTGTTTCTTTCCTTCCTTCCTTCTTTCTTCCTTCCTTCCCTCCGTTCGTTCTTTCTTTCTTTCTTTCTTTCTTTCTTTCTTTCTTCTTTCTTTCTTTCTTTCTTTCTTTCTTTCTCTTTCTCTTTCTTTCTTTCTTTCTTCCTTCCTTTCTTCATGTGTGGTCGAAACAATCTCATACTGTAAATTTTATTATTTTGACCTTTGACCTGCATGCTATAAAAAAAACCAAATGCTGACTTAATTGAACCATGATCTGTTAAGACTTTTATAGGACTTACCCACATTATGTCCCTGACAGTTTCTGCAAATCCAACAATGTACATAGCAGCAGCAATAGCGTTTGCTAGTGCGAACACCACACCAATGGAACCACCAAACTCTGGTCCTAAACTCCGTGATATCATATAGTACGCCCCACCTGAAATAAACAGTGTAATCACAAATAAACAAAAATAATTCAAACTTAATTTCATATCAATAGTGTTTCTCTGGAACATGTATTAACAAGAAAAACGGCATCAAGAATAAATGTGTGTCATATGTCTGTCTACCTATTTCCTAAATACGAATGCGTTAGTTCTTTTTATTTGAGGGAAACTAATAAAAAACAATAAAAGTATCATATGCGTTTTATGAAAACGAATAATATTGAAAAATAAACACTCTTTCAGTAAAATATTTATAATGCGGGTTAACTTTTAATGTCTTTGAAGCTGTTTGCGCTACTTTGTTTCATTCAGTTTGATTTAGTATGAGATAAATTGGTCCGTTTCCTTACTACATTGCTCGTAACGGTCATATATTGCACAAATCGCATTCAAGATTACGTTACGGGATTTATACGTTTAAATATTTTGTTTGGCTTACCTCCCTTTACCTCTCCGTTGGTACAGATTGCGGACATTGACATTGTAGTTATAGAGGTAACTACACCGGACAAAGCAATAATGACAGTTGCTAGTCCAATACCTGACTGACCTGTCACCCATGACAACCTCAAAAACAACATTACACCAAATATGTTCAGAAGACATCGAACCTGTGAAATTATAGACTAATGTTAGTTATATATTTAAATATGAAAGTAAATGTTTATTCGTTATGTGAATACACATCTCCTCTAGAGAAAACAGTGTTAATTTTAGTTGGCCGTAGGCTACAAACTTATATGAGCCGTGTCACGACAAAACCAACAAAATAGGTTTGCGACCAGCATGGATCCAGACCAGCCTGCGCATCCGCGCAGTCTAATCAGGATCCGTGCTCTTCGCTATCAGTTTCTTTACTTGTTATAGGGTTTGTAAGCGAACAGCATGGATCCTGATCAGACTGCGCGGATGCGCAGGCTGGTCTGGATCCATGCTTGTCGCAAACCCATTATGTTGGTTTTGTCGTGGCGCGGCTCATATTATGTTGTTTACAAATGCACTGATTATTTCATGAAAATTAACTAAGATCTATTATCATTATTAAATACAAATTATAATGAAAGGAAGTTTTATATAAACGGTGTAATATGTTTTTTTAAATATCTATATGATATGTAAAACAAAATATACATGTATACTAGTATAAAGAATTGTTTTCATATCTGTGAGCATTAAACATATTATATACATGTATAGTTTGTAACGAGAAATGTTGAATTTATCTTATTTTAACATTTTATGACGTATTCAGTTTATATCTCAGATATAATTATATCTCTATACCTGCTAACGATGAAATCAAGCATGAAGCAACGTGTCATCCGATTTTACAAAGTATGCTACCATTAATGATTAATTACATGAATTAGATGCAGATATCTACCACAACAGACGCTAGTGCTCATAAAGCTGTAGTTGAAGCTCACACATTTTGTTTTCATTTTATGTCAGACATACCAGAACGCCCTGAATCCATCCAAACTTGAGACCACTGACTGTAACAGACTCATTTTTCCCTCCCCCTTCTTCAGCATCGTCATACAGTTCGTCGGAAAACAATTCTGTCGGCGGCCCCGTCGGTGAAAACTGCTCGTTTGCTCTCTTAAAATATAAAGATGCATATGTGGATCAACATTATATCGGATTGATACATTAAAGTAAATTCTACGTCATTACGAAGAGAAGAATGAAGATCCGACAGACATTGAATCTTATATTAAAAAGAAACAGTACCCAAAGTGTATAAATAATACATTCCTATATGCAAAAATAATGTTTGTATGGACATGTACTTAACAAAAGGTACTCTAAAACATATATGATTATACAAAATCAGAAAAAAAAAGATTGAAAAATGTAAAATCAATCCATGAAGGACAATATAAACATACACATAAAATACAGACATAGAGAAGTACCATTTATCGAATACACCGTCTCTGTTTCTTGTCTGTTTTTGTTTTGATAAAAGGCATATTCTTGATTTTATATTCGATTTTTAACTTAGAAATGTCCAGGGGTGTCAAGCCGTTACTTTAATTGTTTTGATTCAATTTGTCTGTTAATTTACTAGCTTAGTAGGTTATTTTAGTATCTAGAACGCCATGTCCCAGAGTGATTATTTCTGTATCATTTAATAGACTATTGATCTCTTTCTTAAATCCACACGAACGTAACCTTATAATAGAATACAAAGAATCTAGAGCAGTGCTACTTCATTAAACTGTTCTTCATTAATTTGGATATGTTTTGTTTATTCGGACAACATATCAGCAACATTACTGAATGAAACGAGCTTGCCATTCGGATGAGCAGATTAATTAATGAAATTGTGTTTCTTAAATGCAAATTTGATTTATTATCTCATACAAACGTCGCGATAATTGTTATAATCACGTATAAGCTATGGTCATATATATATATTGTCTCACACCAGATGAATTCAAAGCAATAATCAAGCATTTTTATAGCATAGACCTAAAACTCGCTGTAGATATATTTACTGTCTTTGATGTTGGTATTAGCAGGTTGGTCAAACTTTGAATAGCAATTTAGGTGACTCTACTGAGTTTTTTTTGACATGACGGGACTAGAAATTTTTACGAGATAGAAATTTTCCATTTGATGAAGGTTTATACAAAAAAGTGTGCAAACATTTAGATCAAGTTCTCACTCGGTTTTGCAAAATATTGGATTTTATTTTGAAAAATGATCCAGAATTGAAAAGGGTTGTAAAAATAGCACAAATATACAATTTCAATTTATTTCAGAGTATATTTCTTGAAATCTTTCTGTTTGAATTGTTTCAGCCATCTATGTAAGAAATTTAGAATTTATTTTTTAAAGCTTTTAAACCTCAGTGGAGTTCCTTTTTATTTGCAGATTAAATGAAAATACAAAAATAAAAATGCACTTGAAATATGTTTGTCTATGTAAAGACCCAGGGCCTGGTAATATTTTATAATGTATGTGACCACCGCTTGTCATAAAAATAAACAGGATTTATAAGCGAGCACTGACAGACCGTGAAACCCATTAACGTTTCAATTTCAAAATAGTGTAAAATGTTTATCAAGATTTGTTTTGCAAGCTATTTACTACCTTTTTAGTGTTTTAATTATTTTAATTATGTACATTCGTAGGTGAAATAAATAATGAGGAACAATTAATCTCCTTGCTGTTGCTTTAAATAACTAAATTAATTAACTTCATTGTTTTTTTCGTTCTCGTGTGTTGTTGCAACTCAGTGTTGGCAGAAATTCGTAAAAAATGAAAGCGTTCCTTTCATTTTTGTCAATAAATGTGAAATTAAAGCCAGTTTGCATGCATGTTTTACAGCTAAAAGCTGGGAATTTAATATAAGTATGTAATAGAAAACGTCCGCGATACTGTAAGTCATTTACTGCAACTTTAAAACGAACAAAAAAGAAAGTAAATATCAAAATTTGAAATTTGTGTTTTTAGTTGTGGACAAGATTTTTATACTTTTTTACCAACAAACTTTGGTGTTTTGCCTAGGGTTAACGTTACCCTTAAAAATGGATGAAAATGCAATTTTGAAATTTTCAATTTTGTTTTGAAATTCATTTCATATATCTACACACAAAGATGTACTAACTTTCCATGTATAGACCTTTTTACGACGCGGTCCGTTGCTATGAAAGATCGACCGGAATTAGAATCTTCTCGCTCATGCGCAATCTGCGTAGGGCAAGAAATCCTTCGCCCTACATAGAAATATAGTAAAAGTTCATAGACAATTCCGAGTTAGTTCAAGGTAAACGGTAGAAAATTATATAAAATAGCTTTCAACAAATATAGAAAAGATGACTTTATAGCTTTGTGGCGAAGAATGCCATAAAAAGGCATGAAAAAGACACTTGTTTAAGAATTTACGATCACGGAACTGACACTGAGCTCACTTCTTTAAAGAAGATGCGGAGATATATCTATTAGCAAATGAAAAGTCAACTTATTTGCTGTTGAAATAGTTCATTTAAAAACAAAAGAAATTATATAACATGAAATGGAGATAAATTATCATTCAGAAAAATATCAGAACAGGTGATAATGCATTTTTAGTGTTCAATATACCTGATTTTATCCTTTATCCGATTTGCCTGTGATGCAAATAGAAAAATTTAAGGCACATAAATAGATTTTAAATAATTGATTATTTTTTTTTCAAAATCTTGAGATGCTAAAATGGGTTGTTTGGAAAAGATATCACACACATTTTATCCGCTTCTTCGTAATACATTATTTTTTATTATGCGCGTGACACAATTTTTCTCTTCTCAAAATCCATATATTTAAAAGTTATATAAATTACCATTTTAATAAGCGTAACTGATTAACTATATCATGATATTTAAACGTCCCGGTTCAATGAACAAACGTTCGGGTGCCATTAATCTGTTTGACACTTGCCGCCTGACCAATCCAGTTATTCAAAGGAAGTGTACAATACAAATTGTGTAATATTATGTAATACAGGGGTAATAAAATTTTATCTATAACACCCTGCTGTTTCAATTTAGATTACTGATGGAAAAGTCGTCTAATGATACCTTAAACAAGGACATGTGTGTGCCCGTTTTGACCATTGAATTATTACTCCCGCACATTTTCGTAGATCCTTTAAATATAAATTCACGTTTTCTGTACTTACCGCATTAAGTCATCCCAAAATTTATGTTTTTTGGGTGACATAACATGAAACAGCATCTATTAAAGCCTTAAAGTATGATAAACTGTAGACATCGTTATTGCTTTCTGCCCTACGCAGAATGCGCATGCGCGAAATGCAACATTCGTTGCTATGGAAAATCGTATTGCAAAAAGGTCTATAATGGTCTTGAGCAAGCTGTATTTTTGTGTGTTTGCTAATTGTCGCATCTATGCTTGCCCTTCTTTTAACTTTTATTATTTACATCAAATAACAATTCAAAAGCAGATACGTTTATTTCATTAAAAGTTATTAACCTCCTTATAATCCAGAGGAATATAGAAAATAATGACTCAGATATCAGTATAAACACTTTCCCGCTGCTTGGGGACAAAATGATGGCGAAAGTTTCGTATAATGGCCCAGCACCGCAATTAAATCCCGTCTGACGCTGTCTTAATCAGACTATGTGATTAGCTTATCTAAAATCCATACACATCCTAAGATATATGCGGGTAATCTGCTTCTTAGACCCGACAAACCTAATAACCATAATTATAAAGTTGGTAGTGTTGGGACAGTGGAAATCGCCACTTCCCTGGGATGATGGGGGTCTATGGAAATGTTGCGTCTTGGGGGATAAAGAAGATGGAACTTCTTTCATATTTAAAACTTTAATTGTGTAATACCTTGCGTTACTGTAGAGTTATCAATCTTTCTTATTACGCACATTCCCAATCAACATACATTAGTGAACAGCGTATGCAGAAAATATCTTATAAGTGCATTGACTGTTTCCACATGACCAAATATTCATCTTTAATATTAATGGTGCATTTGTTATTAAACTGATACTAGTATATAGAAATACTTACAATTTCATCTTCACGGAGTTGATATAAGGTTGGCCTTTGGTTGTCAAACACGCTCACTCTGTAATGGTCTAACTGTGGAATACGTTCTTCAGCATCGGCACCTATAGTTCCTGTATCTGAGGAATTCCCAATTGAGAACACAGATACTTTTCCGTGCTGTGACGGTCTTGGCAAGTATTGAGCTTGTGGGTAATAAAAAACTTCCGCTGATGTTTTTCTGCTGGGTGGAAACTCTCCGCCATGATAAGAGAACGGCTGCGATGATATCCTTCTGTAATTAGGAGCGAGGGGAATTCCAGTATATAGAGGGTGTAAATATTGTCCCTGTTGTATAAATCCGCCAGCGTCGACGTTTTGTGAAACTTTCCGACTGTTAGGTTGACTATGACTTCCGACGTCACTATAGAAAGAAACTTTCCTACTTCCTGGCAGATCACCTTCACTTTGAGTGTCCACTGATTTAATTCCTGATTTCAATAATCCAGGGAGGCTCTTTATATCATTTGATTCCATGTCAGTTTGACCATCTTTGTTAGTATCAGTATCCTTATAATGAGAAAATGGTACACTAGAAACGTTAAATTCCTGATCTGTTTCCATATCTCCCATTTCGTTTTTGTCGTCTACGTCGGTAACGGAACAGATGGTATCGTATTTAGATTAATTTCATTCGCGCCTTTTATAGCATCCGAGTTGTGTTGATGATCCATGGGTTTAATTAAACCTAATTTACACCGAATGTTTTGTCATAAAATAATTAATTACAAGCATTATAAATACGTAGCCGTCTGTCAAAAAATAACTTATTTGCGTAAGAGCCACAGATGAAAAGAAATACTTCAACTCGAAATCAATCTATGAGGGATTTTTTTCTTTGAAAAATATGTTACGAAAATACGTCAGCAGATTTTTTAAAACAACAATGTAATACGTAGTTGCAAATTAATTAATGAAACCAGTTAAATCTAGTGCAGCATATTAACATACCGCTCACGATGGAGTAGGCAAGGATGCACTGCACCTCCTGCTTTGTTTATACAATATATAAATACCTATGTAATAAAAACATGGTACGTGTATAAATGGAAGATGTTGCACTGTTTCCGTGAGTTTGAGGGTCCTTGATTGCTGACATGGAATTTTGACCCATGTAACCGGGCTTCAGCGTTTGTCAAGCGAATTATGTGTAAATAAGTTGTAAAATTTACATTACCTGTTGTGAAAAATGACAAGTATGGTCGCCTAGGGTCATGCTAAAATACATAACCGTGCTTTAAAGGAGATGCAAGACACTATGAAAACAAAATTTGACGTTTAACACCAATAAATGTAACTGCAAAGTTGTTTAAACGATAAATTAAAAGTCGTGATGTCTATAACATGGACATTGGAATTCGAAGAAGAAATATTATATATTTTATTAATTGTATTATATTGTATACAAATGTATAGCTGTATTTTTTTATTTAGCCGGCCTTAACAAACTGACCTTTATAGTATTTCATGATGATTTTATTGTAAAATTAAGACATCATGTGCCAGACCACCGATATTTGCGTGACTCTAATTAATTGCTATGAGACTATATACCTCCACATTTATAGTAAGTCCAACTTACGAAAGAATCTAAGAAAAATGTAAATCTTTTTTTCATTTTTATTTTTGCTATCCAACTTATAAGTAAAGAAATAAGGGTTTATTTTGCATGTTTTTGGTTTTATGGTAGTAAATGTCTAAGGCTAGTTTTTAAAAACGAGATGACAATGTTTGTTTTATTAAGATGTCTAAAATAGTATACGATAGCATAAATCCAAAGGTGTTACGATTTAAAGGGGTTTACAATATACAATGTACATCTTATTCTCTTTACTCACCTTCAACATTTATACAAATATATGACTTTTCATTTTATACGCATTTTTCATTTCATATATGTATTTAATTTTAGGCAGACATACATTTATGTACAGGTATATATACATGTATATGATTCATATAATTAAATGCCTTGTTAGATAAATAAAAAAACGCCTTTCTTTCAATTCGCCCAAGCTTTTGGCAACTTGACTTCTTACTTTAGAAATATATTATTTATTACAAATTTTATTTGAAAAACATACTTGTATTTAAAAGAATTTCATTATAAGATAAAAAATTGATATCTAATTTTATTCATGCATTTCATTTCATATAACAAATTCATTTCAAACATTGTGTTAAGCAATATACAGGATATATATTTCAGTTTTTTATATTCCATTATCAAATTATTAACAATTTGTAGATTTTATCATTAATCTTTTAAAATGTTAGTTATAAATAGTATTATATATTTTGCTTATAACTTAATGCGACAACTGTCCTTCATAAAAGATCAGTTTGAACAGTTTATTGAAAATGCTTGGCCTCTTAGAGGCATCAGTCACATATACACTAATATACATATACTTAAGGACAATGAAAACGCACGGTCGGGATAATTGCATTTTAACAAGGAAAATATATTTCTTTTAAATATTTGTTCACAGTTTCATAAAACCGAATACATTCCGGTCATTTTGATACCAAAGTTATGAAAAATGATTGCATTTTTATGAAGTTATTGCATAATAAAGACAGTACCCGAAAAATCAAAAGTAACACTTTTGGCTAATTGTGATAAGATCACAACGGAAAAAAATTGAACCAATTCATGGTTACTTTATGAAATGAATTTTTTTTTAAATTGCTAATTATTAACTTGTTTTTCACAACTTTCTAGAAATGTTAGAAACACATAAGCAATTAAAATCTTTATGAAAATGAATATTAAACTATGCCAATGGTCAGTTTTAAAAATCGTAAAAGCTCACATAGAAATTGCATATACACACTTTTCCTCTAAAGAAGGTGTTAAATTTTAAACACTACTGAAGACATGCTAGCAAATTGTATGCAATGTTTCTATAAAGAAATAAACGCTAGGTAGATTAGGGACAAATTCAGTCTGGTCTGCCTTACAAACAAGCGCCAACCATTTTGGTGTCCGTCGGGTCTACATTTTCTCGGCTTCACCAGCGTTTTCGCACTTAACTACAGGCCGAATGACGTCAGATTTCACAGGCGACTATCCGCACCGTACGGTCTATGAGGCGACGATGTACATCTGTAAGAGACGCTGATGGAGGACATTGTTGTTTCTAAAGACCCCGACGGTGACATTACGAATAGACATTTATGAGCGACTTTGTTTTGGACTTTCAGTTTGGTTTTTATACCTTTGTTAAGTTTGCATTACTGTCATGAAAAAGTGTGATTTTGGGATTTTCACCTTAGGTTCTTCGATTTACTGGTGTTCATTTGATTTTAAACATTTTGAATTATTTTCAGTTGTTAAGTTTGCGTTTTGTATTAAAGTTATGATATATATCTAATAGAGTCGTTAGTGTTTTGTTTTCATGTAATAAAATGCATATAGTGCGGGCGTGCGTTTTCATTGTCCTTAAGTATAGAATGTGAAATATCATAAGAAAAAAATCCACAAAATATACTTATGTACTAGATGGCATATATAAATCAAAACACGAAAATAATCTTAGCTACGATCAGTTACTCAAATACTCACATATTTTTTTTACAGAAAACTGCAGGTTTTAACAATATACTCCTATCTGTGCCATTCATTCACATAGAAAAATTGATTGAAATGACATTAGTATAGTAATTAATCAAATAAAATACAATGCAGTTCATTATATGAGCCGCGTCAAGACAAAACCAACATAATGTGTTTGCGACCAGCATGGATCCAGACCAGCCTGCGCATCCGTACAGTCTGATCAGGATCCATTCCGTTTTCTATCTGTATCTCTACTTGTAATAGAGTTGGTAAACGAACAGCATGGATCCTGATCAGACTGCGCGGAGGCGCAGGCTGGTCTGGATCCAGGTTGGTCGCAAACGCATTACGTTGGTTTTGTCGTGACGCGGCTAATATTATTCATACGTCTTATTTAATCATTGGTTGGAATAATAATGAGATTTATTTATTGAATAATATATTTTACAATTTGTTTGTTTGTTTTTGCGGATTATTTGTTAGTTTGATTTTTTAGCTCGTCTGTGTTGTTGTTGTTCTTGTTGTTGAAGAAGAAGAAGAAGAAGAAGAAGAAGAAGAAGAAGAAGAAGGAAAAGAAGAAGAAAATACGTAACAATACATGTATTGTAATAAAGTAAATGCATGAATATGCATATACGTATTACGGAAAAATACACTAAAAGAACTTATTATAATATCTGTATTGTCAGTATACTAATGCCTTATAAGTTATGTTATATTGATAACTTTATTTAGTCATGCAAATGTACTTATTAAGACTGAATTTATATTATTTCTTCTATGATCTAGATTCTCGTACCCTTTTTTTTAATATGTAAATCCTAGGCATCTACATACATAAAATAATGATGTATATGCGTCAATGCAGTTAACATTATTAATATCATGATATTTCTGTTCACAACAAAACGTCATTTACTTTTTTTAAATAATATTCTAAACAATCTTTTTCCCTTCATCTATAATGAATAAATGCGCATTTCACCTGTTTCACCTGTTGTCAACCCTATGTACTTACGTCATATGTGCATGTATTTCATTTTTACATATCAAAGTATGAACAATGTCCTGACAAGCTTGTTATGTCACATTTGTTTTATTAATAATTTATGGTAAGATTTGGTGTTATGTTGCGCGTTATGCAGTTTTTATTATTCATTGTTTAACCTTAGATTTAGCAGTTGAATTTACAATTTGTATGCATTTCATTGTTTTGCATCTCAACATTCGCATCTTTCTTCTCATTTTCATCCTGATTCGGTGTATCACGGGCAATCGTCCAGGTATTTCGAGTGAGAATATAAAAAAAGGCGACAACAAAAACCAAACAGAAAACGACATTGTATATCTTTAAAAGCATTGCATTCTTGCATAAAATTAAAATTTCCTAGCGGCATTAAAAGTTATTTGAATAAAAGGCCATAGCGTAAGCCTGATTTTTTTTTCTATTAAATCGATCCCTGAGGTGAAAAGCAAAATGATTATTTGTCAAAATTATGTCAACATTGAATCACCATTCAATCATCATTCAATCATCATTCAATCATGATAAAATAAACAGATTATCAACGTCATGATGGCAAATGATCAACATATTTTCTGCAACTTTTACAATATATTTCATAATACTGAAAGTCCTTGTAATAATATCTTCCTTTTTCAACACCAACGGTATATGATACCTCATGCATGGTTAGTACATTGACACAGTAGCGAAATTAAACAAAACAATCATTGACATGTAAATGCATAGGTCAAATGTTCTTCTTAGAACTAATCAGAATAACAAGACTTTACTTCAAAAGGCAGTGTCAGTGGTCAAAAGGAACATATATACACATACATAAATGATAACAGCAAGTCACGTGATACAATGGAATATTTATATTTGTGGAAAACAACGAAGTACAGACAAACTCATACAACACAGAGACGTGTCTAAATATTAACAATTTCATTTTTTTCTAAAAAATGACAAATAAAATAAATTTAAATATATACATACTTAAACCCCGGAATTACAATGCCATTTTGCTTACGAACATTTGCTTAAACACGAACTGGTAGAAAATATTTCTTGAGAATGCCTATTGTCAACAAACTTATGATTTCATGAAAATTTTAGAATGAAATGAAAAGTTCGTTTTAGAACTAGATTGCTTTTCCGAAAGAAATAGTTGTCGATTATGAACACTTCACAGGCTTCTTCAGATTTCTTTCTCCGATTTAAGTACACTATGATAACACAAAAAACTGCATTAAAAGAACACATGTTATAAGGTCTATAATCTGACGAAACATTCATACTGGCCGAAAATATGGTCCGTTTAAGAACTAGGAATAATAAGTTAGGACGCTTTCCTGATTTCCTCTCAGTAGAAGGGTAGGTGGCAGTCCTTTTGTTAGTATTTCCAACCAACCCATGTACAAGCCAGCCGGGCAAGAAGTCTTCCGAGGAACTGGTAGAGTCCTTATGAAAATATACAAAATTATATTATAATAATAATATGAATTGGTATA
Source organism: Ruditapes philippinarum (assembly GCF_026571515.1). Classification (NCBI taxonomy): domain Eukaryota; kingdom Metazoa; phylum Mollusca; class Bivalvia; order Venerida; family Veneridae; genus Ruditapes; species Ruditapes philippinarum. The sequence goes on from NW_026865625.1 coordinate 112,474, forward strand.
AATGGAAGATCTGTTATACCAAAACTAAGTTATCAACATGAAAATAATTATATGCTTTAGATATTTATATATATTGTTTTAAAAAGAGCAATATACTGAGCAAAAGTTTTAATGTACATGTATAACACATTTAAAAATGAAGTTTTTTACTTCACTCAAACTTATATAAAGTGTATGCGCGTTAACCAGAACATAATTCCATGTAAATTGTTTTTATTTTACATTTATTTTACGCAGAACCTGTAATTCATCTAGAATATGTTCTTGCATTTACTTACAAGACAACAAGAGAAGCGTCTCTGGAATGCTCTAGAAGTTTCTCACGGATACGAAGATGTCGGTAGGTCTGTAAACACGAAGAAAATGTTTTGACATTTACATTAACAGAAACATAATTTGAGAAATAAAATGCAATATTTATAATAATAAATGACACGAAAGGTATTAATCAGAGTAAGGATGTCAACATTAACAAAATTCTAAGAATAAATTGATTTACCTGAACACAATTCTAAGAGGAAAACTGATTTACATTAACAAGATTCTAAAAGGAAAGCTGATTTACATAAACAAAATTCTAAAGGAAAACTGATTTACATTAACAAAATTCTAAGAGGAAAACTGATTTACATTAACAAATTTCTAAGAGGAAAGCTGATTTACATAAACAAAATTCATAGAGGAAAACTGATTAACATTAGCAAAATTCTTAGAGGAAAACTGATTTACATTAACAAAATTCTCAGATGAAAACTGATTTACATTAGCAAAATTCTAAGTGGAAAACTGATTTACATTAACAAAATTCTAAAAGGAAAGCTGATTTACATCAACAAAATTCTTAGAGGAAAACTGATTTACATTAACAAAATTCTAAGAGGAAAACTGATTTACATTAACAAAATTCTTAGAGGAAAACTGATTTACATTAACAAAATTCTTAGAGGAAAACTGATTTACATTAACAAAATTCTTAGAGGAAAACTGATTTACATCAACAAAATTCTTAGAGGAAAACTGGTTTACATTTACAAAATTCTTAGAGGAAAATTGATTTACATTTACAAAAATTCTAAGAGGAAAACTGATTTACATTTACAAAATTCTTAGAGGAAAACTGATTTACATTAGCAGAATTTCTAAGATGAAAACTGATTTACATTAGCAACGGTCGAAATTTCTTTTGAAGAACAAACAAACATAAACAAAACTAATTGTCATACAGAAAAAAAAAAAAATTAAAAAATATTTTTTAAGCAACTCGGGATCTTAATTTTGTCTGCGTATATCAATGGTAATTTGAACTGTAGATCCGAAATGTAGCGAGTTATCAGCGTCTATTATAATGACGGAAATTTGAGAAGAATTGTTAAGATAGTTATTGTACCCTCTATTACCTTTTGTTTATGTTCAATAAGATCTCCATCTGCAATTCTCAACGGGAACTTTTCCTGAAATTCACCAGGTTTAACACGCCATTGTTGCACGAGACTCTCAAACTCTCTGTAACTGTAGTAATAGTAAAAAAAACTAAACAAAAATGTCCATGTTGGTTTTCTATACAATCATTCAATTACTGAAGAAATATAATATGAAGTAATAATTCTTTACTTTTTAAAAAAGAAGATATTTGTTCTAACACGAAGCAGTAACAAACGGCCAACAAGAGAAAAGTTATAGAAATGAGAAATTCCGTTCCACGCACTTACATTTATAAAAAAACAAAGGGCAATAACCCGAAAAGTACAAAGCTTGTATGTGTAAGCTATTATTATTCAAGACGTTTTTTTCCTGAACATTTTGAGTAATGGCGAAAAAAAAGTACAAAATAAGCTTTAAATTGTAACAACAGACTATAACTCTAAAAAGTTCTGATCAACTGCATTCTTTCTTACAGTTATCAATTTTTTAATGTACATTTTTGAATAAATATATCTAAGGCTTTATGAGTTTTTGTCTGGGCAAAAATTGCGAAAGAAAAGAAACAAAGGCAATAACATAAAAAGTTTCAGTATACGTTTGCAATGCACTGCTCCTTTATACTATCTATTCATCTAGTCTCAAGGCTAACATCTCAACTTGTTATTCCAAACAACTGTTGAATTATGTTATATACAAACATAAAAAATGAAAAATAACAGTGGAGTGCAATAACAAATGTATTCCATCCTCATTACCTGAAAGTTTCAAGTTGTTTTTTCAAGTTCTTCTCGACTTACGGTCCGGACAAAAATGTGGAAGGGAGGGACATACGAATGGATGGATGGATGCCATTTCACTTTTCGGGAAGTAATTATAACAGTAGAAAAGACATGGAAGAAAAATGTTTCTCGCGATATGTAACTCAATAATCAGAGCTCTAGTGACAGACTAACAGAACTGAAAAATTATAAAGCATACTGTTGCCGATTTCAATCAGCTTTTTGACTGACATGATTCTTGGTTTATAACTGCTTTTCTTAAAAAAAAAACACCTGCATCATGCTTAAACACCGAATAAAATAGAAATTCCGACCCATCGTTAAATATTATAATAATTCTACGATCTTTTGAGGTACATGTAGTTGTGTGAAGGTAATTATTCGATAAAATGAGAAAGTCAAGTTTTCTATGTGGTTCGAATGACTTGGTAACCGTTTTATAGCTGTATATGTTTTACGACAAACGCTTACGTTGATAGTTGAGGCTTCTTGTTTAATTCCGTCACGACCGTCAGCTCCGAATATTCAATACGGAATTTAGCTAACAATGAGGCCATTCTATAAAAGAAAAAAAAATCAAATATCAGTTTAATCAATAAAAAGGCCTTATTTAACAAAAGTCAATAGTGCGACAATTGGTTAAAGAGGCACGCCTTAGTTTTTTCATGAAAAATTGTGCTATTGCGTAAAATAGTTGTCAAGCGTCTACATTTAATCAGTAAATCAGTCCCGATGATCTTTCTATCCCTATTTTATCAATATATGCAGAAGTCGGTAATCAGGTTGGTTATTTAATTATTATATACAAAGCATTTGTCATAAATTGACGTAATATTGATAGCGATTTTGATCACTTCTTTTGCATAGTTAGTTCAGTAACGTGAATCAGATAATCCGTTTTATTTGTGATTTGATCTGAATATTTTATTGGCAGTCCTCAATAAGTAAAGGGAAACAATTCTACATAAAATACAAACTTTGCTCGGTCTTCAGTCATGTCCCCTTTCTTCGTGCCTTGACAAAACACGCGTAATTTAGCATGTTTCCACTGTTTACTTTTGTGTAAAATGTACGGCAATAAAAGTGTCAAACCTGTGAAATTAAAAGATTGGTATAGCATTACAAAAAAAACTATGATGTTTATTTGTCAGCTCTTTTGTTAACTTCAAACAGACATGTATGTAAATAACACATTAACTTAGTTGACAGTCTTGATTGAGACATGTTGACATGTATCTCATTTTTTTAAATTTTTATACGAAATTCTACTTTATTGTCTATATTTCTAAAAACTATATTCTTCTAATACTTCGTGCTTATTCTGCCAGCTTCGTGACTTTCCGAGCCTCGTATCATTTGGAACGTAAATTGTTCCTTCTCTTGATCAGCAGACGCTTATTTATGTCTTGTAAGAAACAGATAGTGACGAAAGAAGCCGAATATTACCGAGCTAAGGTATATAACATACCCCCGTCGTCGTAAAGCCACCAAACATCTATGGTTCCGTATTGTTTATCTCTAAAATTCGTCGGCGGTTTTTCGGGCACATCTTGCGAGAGTAAGGAAGGGGTAATTGTAGGTTTTGATTCAGTTACCTTTGGATCTAAATAAACAAAAATAAGCAAAAATAAACAAAAGTTAAAATATAAGTACCAACAGTAAAAAAATCACTTTAACAGGAAACTAAATCTAATAAAAAAGTCAAAATAACTTACTAAAAATAAATACCATTTAAGATCAATATTCATCAAAGTCTTGAAGATCCATATAAAAATAAAATAATATAGTGTTAGAAATTATATCAAAGATAAAATGTAAAACAGTTCATTGTCATAGGTGTCCTTTTAAATATGCCTTTCATTCATTTAATATCATGCAAAAAAGTTAATAACCACAGTAACACACCCTCAAATGCGGCATTTTCCACTCCTTCCTCTAGCGTTTGTAACCGTATCAAACGGATGTTGTTAGTTTTGTTGTTCCTATCTTTTCTCTCAACAACAGAGCTTGGTATACTGTTTGATTCGTTACGTACTTCTTTTTCCGGTTCCTTAACAGTTTCATCTATAAATTTTTAAGATATTATAAAATAAAATTGTGAGCAATGAAAAATAATCAAATAACAATAAATGCCGATTGTTTAAAACAACAACACCACCAAATTGTCATCAAGATCATACCTTCATCTTCTTCTTGTTCAACATCAGAATCAAATAATTCTGGACTGTCTAGATCTAGAATATTATCTGGAACTTTATTTCTGTCAAATCCGCCATCACAACGTAAAATTCCTACACTATACTTCAAATCAAATGCATCCCTGAAATAAAAAAAAATGATATCAAAGGAGGATGATAAGAAAAATTTTAAGGCTTATTTGCTATGATTAAATTAAACAGTTTCCAGATACATGCTTGATTAAATGTATAAAATGTTTTATTTATTCAAATATGTTATCAAGTGATCAAATCGAGAAAAATTGATAAATTAGGCATGCGCTCAAATATGCAAATCTAGTCACCCCTGTCACACCCTATAGGGATCATATCAAATATAATATCAAAGTGATTAAACTCTTAAATAGCAGTAGTTACCAACGATTCCAATTAGTCCAAACATTTTTAACAGAATGATACATGATATCAGTACATATAATATAAATGCATTTGTTTATATTGTTCAGTTCTTTTAAACATTCCACCTCTAATAACCAATATGTGAATTGTGCTTACTAAATATTCAAGTAAAACCATTGAAAATATATATCAAACTTTAAAGTTAAAATAATGCTGCCCACACCGTTAACTTTACGAACATGAAAAAATTTAGCGATACCATAAAAAAGATATACATGTATAAAATCACATAAATACCTTTGCATTTTCAAATAAAATTGAACAATTTGATTTGAACAAATCGCCTTACTGTATGACGTTGAAGTAGTCAAGAACTTCTACAGGATCTGTCTTTTGCCAGTCGTTCTTGTAACCAAGTAGTAATGTATTCGGCCGTAATTTCCCCACACCAACAGCCTAATCGTGTAAACAGTAATCAGTAATTAAAATCATCGTAATGGTCAGTTATATACCATTTCAAGGTGACACGTGCGACAGTAATTAGCACAAAGGGAAAAAACTTTTCTGTTAGTCGTCAAACAGAAAGTTGTATTTTTATAATTAAACCTAACCATGTGTCCAGTTATGTTTACTTTGATTTCAAATATTTTTTGTCATTTGATTCTGATCAAAGGTTAGTTTAAACATATTTATTTCAATACTTTAAATATATTACATTCTATATGTATATAACTGTTACATAACATTGAAAGGGATTAGAACGAAAGAAAACTTATATAGTTCCTCTCCTAGAGATAACATGATATTTAGACAAACATAAATGGCAGGATAGCTATTTCATAAAGTAAGAATATTGCAAGATTTCTTTTAAACATACACAATGAAGAAACGAAAAAATAGAAATGCATCTATATAAGACAATTTTGAGATAAATACTAAGCAAAAGAAAAACAGATAAAAATAAGACAGTATTTTGTATAACTGGCACTTAAAGCAAATTTAGCAAGAGCCCAGAAATAAAATATTTCAAGCTAACCAGAAAAATATTAATTATATACATGTATATATATTAAAAGATGAGAAAAAAATATTGGAAATACTAGAAGACTAGACTAACGAAAAGAGGTCAAATTGGAGATATTGTAGCATATTAAAATGATGACAGTATAAAGATATATCTAATGGAAGCGTCCGCTGCTGTTTATAAATTCAAATACTGCATCTAATATTCATGTGTTTGTTTGATAATCTATTGACGGATCTCCATATAGAAGGGATCGAAGATCAATGGAACATATTGGAGTAAAAGTTTGAAAAAGTGCATTTCTTATTTGTGTGTAATGCTTGCAAATAAATAAAAAGTGGTGGTTGTCTTCAATAAGGCCACTACGACTGCTATGTATTTTAAGAACAGATGATGATTAAGAGAGCTGCTTTTCGTTCTAACTCTTGTACGAAGAATTTGTGACCGTCTATCTCCATAATAGAAGTGTCGGGGAGTTTTAATTTTGTCTACAATCAAAGAGCTTTTGAAAGAATCCAATGACTGTAGCTGACGGGTTTCAATCGGTAAAGAATTCCATTCAGGAAGTGCCGTTGGTAGAAAAGAGTTATAGAACAGAGTTGTTCTTGTACGAATTGTATCAATATTTTGAGAATTACCTAAGTTGTATGTAGTGTTCAGACCAACAAGATCAGGTACAATAGACAATAGGTAGGATGGTTTGAGACAATTTTTCATTTTATAAAGTTGAATAAGCTTATGCTTCATTCTTCTGTGAGAAAGTGATTCCAAATTTACATCATTGTATATGTCAGCTTACGATTTCAGCTTTGTTGCATCCGTCATATTTCGTGCTGCTTCATTTTGAATTTTGTCTAATTCTTGCTTTTCATAGTATGTACAATTGTCCAAAATTAATCAGCATATTTAATAATAGGACAATTGACGGATGTATATATGATTTCGAGAGCCCTGCGGTCTAGTTTGCATTTAAGTTTACGCATTATGTTTATTCTATTCCATGCCTTTTCTATTATATAATTGATATGCCAAGAGCCATCATCAGAAAATACACTCCTAGATATTTGTGATCAGAAACATATGGGATTTGTTGGCCATACATGGACCAAGGTGTGTGATGTGGTTTCTTCTTGATATGATCATGGACTCGGATTTAGATGGATTAAATTGAACAAGCCATTTATCTGACAAATCTTTTTTTATGTCAGTCTGTATGGTATCATGTGTTTCAGTAGGTGTTTCGACTTTCAGATTGAGACTAGTGTCATCTGCAAAAAGATTGATGTTGGAACCAATATCTTGAACAATATCGTTGATATAAACAAGAAATAGAAGAGGCCCAATCATTGATCCTTGGGGGACTCTAGATGAAATTGTATCACAGCCCGACATGGTACCAGGAAGAACAACCTGTTGGTTACGATTTGTTTAGTAAACAGAAAGCCGTTGTTGTACATTTCCACGAATTATAGAGCCATGAAGTTTCACTAACAAACCTTGGGGCCAAACTTTTATCAATTGCTTTACCAATATAAAAAACGACCCTCACCTCCACGTCATCGTCTAAAATCTTGCAGAAAATATTGTAACGCAAGTTGTTCTGCAGTTTAGTCACCTGGCAAGAATCCCGACTGAGGTGGAGTGAAGAAGGAAATATCTCTATAAAAGTTAAAGATATGTTTAAAGACTACTCGTTCAAATACTTTTTCAATAGAGTTGAGGAAAGATTTAGGTTTATTATTGTTTACAACTGCAGGATTGCCTTTCTTATATACAGCACAGATATTTGACAACTTCCAGGATGTCGGCATTTTCTTCGATCTTAGTGAGCAGTTTAAAAGCTGGTGAAAGGGACATGAAAGTTGTTTGGAGGCCTTATATATGTAGCACCCGATAACTGATAGTGTCAGGTCCAGATGCTTTACGGTTTTTTAAGACTTCAATACATTCTCAATTTCAGAAGGAGATATATAAATCATTTCCAAGGTAAGTTGAATGCCAGAATTTGACGCTCTGGGGGTATCCCTATTAGTGTCACCAACAAATGTCTGATTCCTGAAAAAAAGTTTTTAATAGATTAGCCTTTTCACGTTCTTCAGATTCAATGGAATTAGTCAGTGGATCAATGAGAGAAGGAATACCTTTTTTGATGAATATGATATAAAAGATTTAAGGATTTTCCCTCAATCTTTTGATGATATGGAAGTTGACAAAATAAATTAAGGAGAGTGCTATCAAGAAAAGATGCTGATGAGACTGAGCTCGAGACAGATTGGGAATGATCCGTCCCGGATTTGGATGGATATCTCCACACATAGTTAATAAAACATAAAGCTATAAAGTAGAAGTCGTGAAAACGATGACGAGAATGCAGTTTAGAGTATATTCCAAGTTCTCCGAGTAAATTTTATTTGGAAAAACCTAAACTTTTTTATTTCGTATGTTATGTGATTTATTTATAAAGAGCAGTATATATTTATATATTGAATATGAGATAAATGGATATTTGAATAAGTGCATGATGGAAGACAAAAGGTTAAAGGTTAATGTTGGATATTGAAGCCGAGTTTTTCTCCACATTGAAAAATTAAAATCTTAAAATCTGTCATTACAATGAAAATATGGTGCATATGTTTGAACCTCAAAGAAGAGCTGATAACACACAATGGTTCCGAAAATATAAAAAACATAGTCGTGTAACATCAGTACAAAATTTTAAATTGCAGTGGACCAATCGTTCAAAGCCCTTCTCCATCTGGACATACAGTCAATGGATAGTTCGACATGAATTCTGTATTAAAATGAATGAAAGCTTCACGTTTCATCTTATACATTACAATTTCTCCTCGCACAAAAGCAAGATTGTTAACTCTTTCTTGACGTCTGAAAATGTTACAGTTGTAAATATATGTAAATTGAATACTGTTTAAGTCTTATTACTATATCAGCTTTGTAAGGCTTATTTTATATGGCTATTTTTAGTATACAAATGTTATCACATTTAGTAAGTGTGCAACAATATTAATTATTTATATTACATTACACTATTATAAGGCTTCAATGTACAAGTAAATAATGAATATAATGAAATACTGAAAATGAAGTATAATGGTAATGAACATTAAAATAAAAGCAAATCAGTGTACTAAAATAAATCATTTATGCTTAAATGTCTTTACTTCAACATATATGGGAAGCTTATTGACAGGTATTAAGTATGTCAAAAAATGGGATAGTGTATACTGAAATGAATTTTACCTGCAGAAGAACTTGCACTCCTATTCTAAATGTTGGTGCACACACACAGTTGTAAAATGCCTTGATCTTTTTGTTTTCAAACCACCTGTACGCGGACATTGACCGAACTCTTGTCATGTGTTGTTCAAAGTCACCCTGATGACATAAATACATGCATAGGACATTGTTTTCCAAATCACCTTAGTTATATGCAATGCAATGTCTTTATTTTCATACATCAAATGGTGGCATATGTTTATTTTAATTGTCTATCAATCTGTCTGTCTGTCTGTATGTGAATCTTTCGGTGCACAAATTTATCATTCATTAATTGATTTTGAAATAATACTTGTAACAGTCGCAACTACTATGCTTTTGACATTTTTTCCAGTTTGGGTTTGAGTGTTTGTCAGTGTGTATTTTAAATTTGATTCATCTTGTTAGACATATTCTCAAAAATTATTTCATCTTAATATACTTTATTTTATTCAGCAGATGTCAAATACAACACACATTCGTTACTCTTTATACAAAGATCACACCCTCTGCATGGTCACGCGGTAAGACTATTTTCAATCCGAGATAATTTGGAACCATCGGCGAGCTTTTCCGAATGCACTTGCAGCTTAAAGGCCAGGATAACACTTAGATAAAAAAATATGTATATTTTAAGAGAATCGTGTCCAGCCAATAATTATGTTATTCCTGGAATGAAGAATCAGGTTACAAGCTCGAAGTTAAAGGCCATACATGTAAGTTCAGTCATGATATGATCGTGTCCGGTCCATACATTTGTCATTTGTAAACGGATTTTAAGTCATAATGCAAAATGATTTCACATTAAGACAAAAGATTTTGAATTTAGGCTAAAATGTCAAGGTCATAATTCATTTTAAAGTCAATGTTCATAGATATACATTAGTATCCGTGTCGAGTCAACAAATCTGTCTTTCATTGATGGATTTCAAATTATCGATTAAGACGATTATCGTGTGCAAACAAAGATAATACTGCTTTCTAATTACATTTTACAACCAGAAATTTAGTAGTAAAAGACTTACCTGGAACACGTGACCACAAACCAGAAGACTTTGTTTCTTAGTGATGGTAGACGCAAAGTCCACGAGATTTGCCCGGTTCCTTGGATACCCTGACAGCACGAGAAACTGAGGACGATAATTCTTCACATGGTCATCAACGTTGATCAATTTCAACGTTGATCTAAGGGCATCTTTGTATGCGTTTGCCTGAGTCGATGAGCCCCAGTTTACCTCTGCAAAAAATCAGCATTTATAAAAAAATATATTAATTTACATCCTAATCTGGCAATCATTTTAAAAGATGTTTATATTTATATAAAATATTTAAATTGTATATATTTTTTTTGTTATAAGTACTTTATTTATGTCGATATGTGATAAGCCTTGGCCGCCAAAAAAGATCCAAGCCAGCCTTCACTCCGTGCGACTGCTTTTGCTGAGGACCAAATCCGAAATAAAGAGACTTTAAAATTAGACACGTGCAAGCAATTCACTAAACAAAACAAGAATATGAGTTTAAGTTATAAAATAACACTTTTTGTTACAACAATTGTACACAACCGAATAATGGACATAAATTGAGTTTCTCACAGTTGGTTTATTTTCAAGAAGTCTAAGCGTCTTGTTTACAGAACAGATAATTCCCTTACCTGGCTTTGTCCGAAATACGTAAAAATATAAGCCAGCAACAATCACAAACGTGACCAGCGCCGCCCACCAGTTGATCAAAAACATTACGGCAATGCATAACAGGGATCCAATAAGACTTAACCATTTGCTGTAGTACTTGAAGCCCGGCCTAAACCCTGGTGAATTGGCCATTGACGCATCGAAGCATGAAAAGTTGATCATCGCATATGCCATCAAGAAGAAGTTTGAAATAATCGGTGCAATAATGTCGAGGGAGCCTGTAAATCAAATTGTTAGCATACAAAATAAAAGGTGTTTTCCTGCTATGTATATGACGTCAATACCTTTTCAAGATATAATATTTTGCAAAAGATAGTGTATAATGGTCATTCACCTCCGAGTTACAATTCCTTTATAAATTATGATATTATTTCAAACAAGTATGCATTCGGGAATTTACCGATAATGACAATTTAGTTTAATTAGATGGAGCATCTTGAAATTTTACGGGCAAGAAACTCAAATGATTTCCTTGTAGTTAATATCAATGCTAAGTAATGTTAAGTTTATGACAACTTCGGTGGTAAAGACGAGAGAGTAAAACAAAGTAAACTGCATCATTTGGAAATTATCGTTTAAACTATGGTGAAGCTAAGCGATCTAACGATCGCCACCCAAATTCGTTATTTTGATACAATTCTCACTCTCATAATATAAACATAATTCCTTGTCCTACGATTAAACATAGACACGATGATAGTCTTTTAATAACATCATAAAATGTCATTAATCTTTATTTACTGTGTAATGCATGAACAAATTATAAAAAACACCCTTACCCACACAAACCATTGCTGAGCAAATAGCAAAACATAAAATATATGCTCGCTTTGGTTCCTCGCTTGGACCGTATCCCTTTGCAAAAATGTGAATAAAAGGGAAAAGTTTGTCTTTCGACAAAGCCTGAAATTAATATAAAAATGTAAAGTTAATTATTGACAATATTTAATTCCAGTTTCATATTTAGACACATTTTGATTGTTTTATTCAATGTAGCTATGTGATTAAAACTTTTGCACGCTGTTCTTCTTCTGTGTTCTAACAAGAGATTTCTTATCAAAATTGAAACCAATTGACAAAAAGATGATTTGCATTTTATAATTATCTCGTAAACTAGATTGTTGTTCAATTCACTTAGCCAATTTCCAGGTATATGACGTCATTATGAACCTGAGCCAGTCTTTACTTCTGAGAAGTCTTACCAGGCTCAATTCCGTTGGATGATGTAAATGTATTTTGACTTATGAAAACATGGAAGTTTAATGTACACTCTCCACCTCCTTTGAATATTTTGATAACATACGGTATTTTTTTTCTCGAAAAGGATTTATCACTTTGTATATACGTTACATAGATATCTTTCTTTAATTTTGATATCCCATTCTTGGAAAATATTGTGACAAACTGACGGTTTGCAACGTCAACGATCTTACGATTTCATCAGGTAATTACATTTACATAATTGTGTTCTTGCAAGAAAATATCTTTCCAATTATATAGAAATTCGTCTGTCGTATACTCAAATACGTTCTTACCAATTTTGCCTATTTGGCTCTGATTGTATAGTGATCATTCTACATATACGATTTAACGAAGACTAATTAAGTTGATCTTCTTTGCGTGATTGACAACAACTATAATTAAGACATTACATAAACTACATGAAAATCCTCTCACAAATAACTGTCGTGAATCAATTTAGTATCCCTGTCAGAAATTAATTTGAATTTATGATCAATTGTTTAAAGGACAAATCCTCAAACCTAACAACTAAATTTGACGAACTAATACTGATATGAACTTTAATTTATCATCCTTCTTACCTGGAACACTTTTGGAGCTCCGACCATACTTGCCAAAGCAGAAGATAATGTTGCTGAGAATATTCCCGCCCAAATAAGTGGTTTCCATGCTGACGCAATTACGACCATCTTAAATTAAAGAAAAGAGTTGAGCGCTTGATGCCTTAACTTGATTTCTTACGACCATCAAAGTTAAAACCATGTTGGCAGTTCCTAGATATTAGGCGCTCATTATTTCGTTGTGTTTTTTTTTCACCGTTAAATGAAACTAAGTGAAATTTCTAAGAGTAAACAAAGTATTTTTTACAAAGAACTCACTATCTGCAATGTAGAAGAAAAGCAAAGCGATTTTTCAATAAATTTATTATAAGTAGAGAGAAGAGAAAAAATCTCTCGACGGCAATGATCATTCATAATAAACAACAGTTCCTTCTCCAAAAAATACTTATTTCAGTATATGTAAGAAAACTTACCCCATTATCTAAAAGAAGTCCGGATTTGCAGGTCTGATTAAATGCCGCACAGTTTTGCACTAGGTCTAAAGTCGGGGTAATGGTTGCGTTGGTTACAGGATCCATAAACATTCCCGGTGTGAGAATCTCGCCAACCGCCGTTAGAACTGCACATCCACCAATGGACCATACTATTGCTACATACACGAGTGACGTCAGCAATATGGCGAGAAATGTGCCTTTTGGAATCGCACTTGATGGATTCTGCAAATGAATATGTAAACACATATAATCACTTTTCAAGTTATTTTTCTGTACGAATGTCTGAATACTAAGCAAAGGATAGTTAATCTCTTTTATTGCTCACTCAAAATAGAATCACCCTTTAATCAGCATGTTCATAAGCTTTGACAGAAAGAAAGCCTTAAGGGACAACACACAAAGCAATTAATTTTTTTAAAGGTGCATACCGCCAAGTGGACGCCAGTTATGCAAATTAAACAGCTTAAACGCAAAAATGAAATTCGACATGACGAATTTGATCCCGTTCAATAATTTATCAAAAACAATATATTTTATATCCTTTAAAACAAGTCGTTAACCATTTATAAATGATAAATAACACTAGAAGTGTTTCGGTTAGCAGTTAGTGCATAATTATATATATGATAATACTTTAAGGTCTCCAGAAATGTTGGCACCAGCTAGGATACCGGTAGCCGACGGGAAATATATTGCAAACACGGAGAAGAAACTGTTGCCTTCGGTGAAATGTGGGCCAAAGTTTGTTGAAAAGGTTTCATCTGAAAGAAAAACTCAAGTACAAACAAACATAAATATTTTATTGTATCCTTATAATTTTTCATTTTAAAATATACTGTTTAACCGATGGTACGAAATATTTCTTTAAGATTGTTGTCATGGAGCTTATTGAATGGTTAGTTTACAAACTACGATGCAGGGTTAAACATTTATTTAACCCCATTAACTGTTGAGTACGAGCGGATGGTACGAACCTCTTCTCCTGTTGCAGGTGTTTTTGTACAATGAACTCTGTACATGCTTCCATGTTTATTAATTTTTGTTGGAAATAAAATGAAACATTAATTTTTACAATAATTTTTCATGCGATTTAAAGGCTGAAAAAAGAGAGAAATATCTTCAGAAATTGTATCAGAAAAAAGAAATGTGTATTCATTTTACCATTGTATCCTACAACACCTTTCCATTTTTTCTCATCGTCAGGTGGTATAAAAGTGCCGACAAAGTAATTGATCAAAGCAATACTCAAAATAGCCAGTAAGACAAGTTGTGCCTGAAATAATAGTGTATTAAATATGATAACATTGCTATTGTCTGTGCCTTCACTCAGTGAAGTTCACGATTGAATTATTTTACTTGATATGGATAGTTGTATTTGATCGGTTCTGTCCATCATTTTATTCTGTAAAGTGTGAAAACAGAATACGACAGGTATCGACTAGATCAGCCGATTGAAAGGCATAGTGATCAATGTCGATGACTTCAAATCACATGTCCTTCATCTATGTGGGCTCGTTTCCTATCAAAGATATGGGATTCTGTCATGAGAAAAAGCTTTACAGCTAGCTTACGGTTAGTTTGTGGTTCTTCGCAGTGGTTCCTCCATCAGTTAAGCTGGAAACTCACCGTATGACCTATACTGTAAGAGTCTGTATTTCTTAATATCCAACAAACCTCGCCACTTATAACAACAATATTGTAGCAGATGATGAAATGAAAACATTTACAATGATGACCAAGTTAAACGAAAGACTTAACTTATGCCAATGAAATATCACTGAAGACCTATTTTAACCAGGTTTATCCTCTGTATTTTTATTTTAAGTTAATAACACACGGAACATTTCATCAACGTTGCTACAGGTACCAATGTTAACGGAACATTGGTATATGTTAATTTTACATGTGTTATTACCTTCGCTTCCCATTCCATGCCAATCAGTACGATGGCCAGACACAAACAACTTGTAGCCAGTCCGATGATTCTAACTTCATTATTACTGTCACCTGTGATATACGCATCATGATCCTAGAGTTACAAGAAAAATATAACATATACACGATGTCTGTGTTGTTTTTGCTTTATATCAATAACCCAATTAATTGCTTAACTTGACTTAAAAAGTGACCAAAAAATAATCGAAAGAGTTTCTTTTTTAAAATTATAAATATTACGTTGGCAAATAGATATTAAATCTATATTAATACTTTTTTGCCAAATACCATGAATTCTCGCAAAATAATGAAAAGTATAAAAAGGATTAAAATATCATACTATCCTTATGTAACAATATTACAAATTTATGGCTATTATAAGGTTATACTTTGTTTTCTAAGGTCATTTTAAAATGGAAAACGCTATGATAAGACTGTATTTTGGTGACGCAAAATATAACCAGATACTAGACAATGCGGATACATACGTAGACTGTAAGGTATGCAAATTTATTCATTCATCTGCATAGTGATAAAACCAAATATTTTAGAGTTAGTACATTAAAACTTACCCACATTATGTCCCTGACAGTTTCTGCCAAGCCAACAATGTGCATAGCAGCGCCAGCGGCGTTTGCTATGGAAAACACTACACCAATAGAACCACCGAACTCCGGTCCTAAGCTCCTTGATATCATATAGTAAGCCCCACCTGAAATTTACACACACACAAAATAAATAAAACTTAAATTCATGATCTAGAGGTTTTGTTTTGTTTTTATATCATTAAGAGGTAAGACATTTTCTTTCTTTGACCCTTTCTTTAGTTTGTTTTTCGGATGATTTATAAATAACTTTTAAAATATCGTATTCACAAGATAATTTTTTTCTATATCTATGGTTTTTGGCCCAACAATTAACAATTTTCATAATCAAATATATGTTTAATTTTACCTCCCTTTACCTCTCCATTGGTACAGATTGCGGACATTGACATTGCTGTTAAAGAGGTAACTGTACTGGCCAATGCAATAATGACAGTTGCTAGTCCGATACCTGACTGTCCTGTAACCCATGACAACCTCAAAAACAACATTACACCAAATATATTCAGAAGACATCGAACCTGTGAAACAATTCAACAGAATGGAAAATTTTACTTAAAAATTATGATGCCATTTTATAAACATTTATACATACGAAAGCCTATATGAATTATAAATATCTTCCCAAAAATCAGAAATTAAACACATTATACATTTTATAGTACATGTATCAAATTACTAACGATGAACATATTTTTCTATCGTCATAAGAGCTCGGTCACAATATCATTTTATGCCTTATGATACAATGAGTTCAACCATTTTGTTTGTCCCAAATACATGGCTCCTTTATATTTAAGGCATAAAACACTGTCAGGTATTATAGTAAGGTAAGACAATCGTCTTGTCACAAGTATCAGATAAAAAGGCTTCTTCCATTACTATATTTACTTTTTATGGCATATGCGTAATAAAAGAAATGAGAGACGATTTTCTTACCACAGTGACAGTTTCACTATTTTTATGAATTAAATATGCATCTCAAATTCATCACTCATAGTTCTTTTTTAACCTGATTGCGATTAACAATGTGTCAGTCCGATCTTTAAAATACTTTAATGTGTTTGTTAGTTCACTAACTAGATGCATAGTTCTACCATTATAGATGCTGGTTGTTATAAAGGTAAGTTTGAAGGTCACAGAATCTTTATACTCATGCCAAATGTGACATTTCTTAAATTTCATACCAGAACGCCCTGAATCCATCCAAACTTATGGCCGGAGACTGTAACAGACGCATTCTTTCTCTCCCCTGCTTCAGTATCGTCAAACAGTTCGTCGGAAAACATTTCTGTTGGCGGCTCTTTCGCTCTCTAAAAAGACAGATATGCGTAACATGCGCATAAGTTTCATATCAGATTTGTGCAATGGAATGAATTTAACGTAACGTATGAAATGTTACAAAATCAATATGTATGTGTTGATTATACACACATGACTTAAGTTAATCAGCCTATGTATGGATGCCTCTTATAAACATTTAATACCTTTGACACGCAATATTACAAACAAGAATTAAAGGACATAGATGGAAATCCCCCAATGAATGTTATTTTCTTAATGTTTTAATGTTTAAAATCTCTATAGACAACATTTGTTTTGTTACAAAGTTTATAGGACCTTGGTCACACTATATATGATATTAAAGTAAGAACCAACGAAGCTGCGTTGACGCAAAATTGGGCAGCTTACATTTTTTTAGAACTGTATAATAATTTCAAAGTAATTGGTATAGATGATTCTTTTAAAGTTTTCGAAGTCTAACATAGTTCAACGAACTTGGTGCAAATTTTCAATAATTTGGTCTTATGTATTTTTATTCAATCGCGATGTAAACAAGTTCTCTCATGGTTGGCATATTTACATATCACATTAGAATCAGCGGTTTTTCCTACAGGAGAATTCTCAGATATTGATTATTAGTGGTAGTCGGTGTGGTATAATTTATTGGCTTACTTTTATTTGCACCTGACCTTTTCAAGAAGTGAGCCTCTCTTTATGCAATGAAACTTTGCTTTATTATGCTCTTTATTTTGATTTTCAGAATAATCTGTCGTTCATTTTGTTGCGTACTAATTTGATTTGCCTATCAATCTTTGTTTTCACATAAATAATAAAGGTATGATAAGTAACGATCAATGCCGAAAGCCCTATTTTAATATTTACATAAAAAATGACTTAAGTAAGGCTAGAGGCTTCGTGACATTAAACATGAGTGTCAATTTATTATATATCCTAAAGTAAAATGTTTCAAAATCTTGAGTCCGAATAACGACACCTTTGAGGAGTAATGGCGCTTTTTTGTTTCTTTTTTCTCTCTCAAATATCTATATTGTTGTCATTGTTACATGTTATTTAAATCAACTGTTGCATTCCATGGTTATTTTATTTCTTTTGATTTCTGTCATTATGTCCATCCAAAAGTGAATGGTGAGTGTTCAGGTAATTTAAATCTAAACCACTTTAAAGCTTGTCAAATTTGTTTTTCAATTTTATGATAAAAGTCACCTGAGTAATCATTAACCTACGTGACCCACATACATAATTATCCACTAATATCCCTCTGAAATTACCGGTAATGTTCAATTTATAGTAAGTGGGCAGTTTTATAGTTTTCATAATGACATTATGCTCATTTTCTCATTGTAAAGTTGAACTGGAATTACTATATATTTCAAAAGATAAGCTGTTACAAAGGTGAACAGTTGATATGGAAAAATGTTAAGGATAAAATATAAAGCTGCCTAAACCATACAAAACTGTTCCACTCTTTTTTTGTTTATAAATTTGAACGTTACAAGTAAATTCCGATAGATATAAACAGAAATTCCCTTTAACCATGTCCGTTATTTACCGTTCATGTAAAGTTAATCATAAAATTGAAAGGAATTATGACAAATGTAAAACTTATTCTGACTTTCACATGTTCACTCATATTTTGGCAGATAGACATAACATAAATAGAGGATATTGAATGAGTGTAAGTTCAATACTGAATTTATTGAACGAGTTGAAAAAAATATATTATGCAAGCCTCTGGCGAGAATGATATTATTTTATTCAACGACTTCAATAAATTCAGTAATAAAATTACACGAATTTTACATTCTATTTATCACATACCAAAAAAAAAGACTGTTTAAAGGCAAATGACATCACGTCAAAATATATACACGGCCGTGTAATACAGTTGACTCTCGATAAGTCAAAATCGCTTTACTCAAAATTCCGCGTTAGTCGAAGTATTTCTAAAGTCCCGTCAAATTTCCTTCTTTATCTTTGTATTTTAACTCCGCTTAGGTCAAATTTTGACTTACCGAGACTCCTGTTTAGTCGAAAAGAAAATTTGGTCCCGTCAATCAAAGTCCAACATATTTTCATCTCAATTAGTCGAAGTGTGAAAACAGCCGACTGATCAAAGGTCGGCGACATCAAGGTGAGATGTTGTCTCTCGTGATTCACACGTTCCATAGAAATTTTAATTGCCGGTCATCATGTATTATTAACACGTCGTTAAAGTGGCTTTAATCGGTTTCAGGACTTAATTGGTTTTAACAGTTAGATAACTAAATTAAGACTCGTGCCAGTCTGACAGGTGTTAGTTAAAAACAGCCTAGGTATTGATGTGTGTTATCAACGTAAATGACATTTGTATAATTAATGTACACATTAATATGTACTTCCGGTTCACGATAGTTGCTACTTTCGTTTTCGTCCGATGATCAATTCACTTCAAATATTAGATAAATTGTTGTCGAAATAAAAGTGTTATTGTGCTTTAATTGTAATGAATGCTTATTAAAAACATGTGCTTTACTGATAAATACTGACAAACTTGCATTTATGTCATTGCTACGAATGTTTGTGTTTATGTTTCACTATTAATATACCTGTATTAAATTTTGAATAATATATTTTTGTTCATAATTTGTAGTTGTAAGTGATTTACCGTCATTTCAACGGTTAAATATTGTAGCATTGCCGCTATCAACAATAATAAACCTACTTCTTTGCACATTCAATCAGACACATGTATATACATGTACGAATGTCAACGTAATGGCGGCAAATCCACGTTACTCGAATTCCGTTTCTCTCGAAGTAAAATGCCCAGTCCCTTGGATTTCGAGTTACCGAGAGTCAACTGTACTTTATTTAAGGAGTCGCAAAATCCGAACGGGTATGTGATTAACATTGGTAACTATCAGTTCAATCGTCATTAAAATAGTTATCTTTTGAATTATACAACGAATTTAGCTCAGACTGTTCAAACAGAGGTAACTGGCGACATTCCACTTGTTTACAACGGTTAACATCGGAGTTAGGATATTGCAGGGCATTGGTTTTTATATTTAAACATGTTTAAACATTGTGAATCAATTGAACATTTGTGTTCACTAATAATTGTTATTATAAAAGGGATAAAGTTACCCCTTTGTCGTAAACGCGTACAGTTTCAACACATTCAAACAAAACATTTTAATTCTATGCTCATTGGGTATTAGACGGCGCGTGCATAGTAGATATGCATTTGGGGGAATTTTAGACTTGATTTTGTGCATTTTTTTCTTGGTTTAACAAAATCATATTGTTTTCAAATTTTCTAATAGGATTAAAAAAAATAAACGTTTAACTGAAGTGATAGTGCCATGTTTGAATATCATATTCTTTTTTGTAATTATCTACCTAATAAATAACGTGCCAAAGAGCCAGTCTATAGTCGATCGTTCTAGTCTATTGAAGGGAACCAAATTTGGGCAGGGAACAAGAGGTATCTTTAAAATACGCAACGGAGATTTTATTGGCGATAAATATTTTTTGCAAAACGTGTTCAAAATGTAATTCATGAAAATAATTAACATTTAAGTTATAAAACATATTACAGTGAAAGTTGAGAAAACCGGACGGCTTTCGGACCGAGGGTTTTGTCCGGTTTTCTCAGCGGTCCGGTATTCTCAATGTCCTCTTCAGCTGTTCAGGATCATATAAACCGAGCAATGACTTACAAATGATGCTGAACGTATATTTGCATTTTCATGATTATGAGTAAGTAAATTGCTAAATAAAGAAATGAAGAAATGATAAAAATTCTATACAATATGTTTTAATTGTTTATGTCTCATTATCGCATAAAAATACAATAACATTTTGGATTTAAACGAACAGCAGTTACCTCGATAAAGTCCGATTACACCCGCATATGTTTACATTTTGGTAATGGATAATGATTTAACGAACATACATGTAGTTTACTTTGTTTGTTTATAATAATTCCCCAATTGTAAATATTACCTAAACCATATTTGTCAGATAAAGATTTTTAAAGTAGGTCTCGGCAAAGTTTCACTGTTTTTAATTAATTTAAATTTGTCACTTATAGACAGCTCTCGTCAACTGATTATAACTTATCAATTCCTCGTGCATTTTGGCATTTATATAAAACGGTAACATCTATACCTTAAAATAAATCAAACTGTGAAATGAGACATAATTAACAAATCAGACAATCATTGTTCCGTTACCGCTCAGTTAGCGTATTAGACACAACCAATTGATAAGTACACAAGATTATTCACACCTTCGTCGTCCGGTATTGTCAGGGTAATTGTCTATATAATTGACTTTGTAGTCCCCTATCAACCGTCCGATATTCGGTTTTTACAGATTCCGGTATTGTCAATGTTTAATTCAATAGTTTAAAGAAGGGAAAATTTGGGACTGAATTATTTGTCCGGTATTTAGAGAGTTCCGATTTTCTCAGCGTCCGGTTTTCTCAAATTTCACTGTACCTGATTGACAAAAGTACGTTTATTTTAAAATGTATCACAAATATTTGCAAAAGGTTATTTTGAAGGATTCTGTGACTGATGATTGTTCTCTTCCACCTTGACTTTTTACTACATACATTTAGTGGTCCTATACCTAGATTCTAGCATTGTGTACACCGGTCTTACTGACGATATTTGAGACCGGTGCGTATACAATGTAGATTCTAGGGGAATATGCAACGAACCAATGTGCAATCTTTAGTTTAATCAAGTTGTTTAATCTTTTATAAATAAGAAAACAAACGTAGCTAAGAATTGATTACATATATATATCAATTAATTCATAACTATTATTTGATATTACAAACATATTTATGCTATTTGTATAATAAGAGACAGTTCGTCCTCAAATTCATTCGAAAGAACATTATGCGATTCGCACCAATATTTAAATGGACATATTCCCAGCATATATTGTCTTGAATTCATTTTAAGTTTACCAATCATTTCGATTTTTCTTGTTATCCAATTTATTTTGCTTCGACCAGACGTTCCAATCATTGTCGCAACAGACAAACATTTCCGACTTTGAGACACATAACAAGAACATGGAGAAAAAATTGATTAGTTCTTCGGATATTCAACCGTAATAGAGAACGATTTTCTATTCAGATTTTGTAGATTACCTGTGACTGTTCACATCATTTGGCGGCGTCTTTGATATGCATCTTCAACATTTAACTTGTTTATTATAATACCTTATGTCAAACAGAAACAGTGTTGCTAATGAATAAACACGATAAATGTTATGCCAAAATTACAAAAAAATTACTTTAAAACAAATATATGGTAAAATTTTATACACTTTCTGAATTTGTTTCGCCACATTATTCCTTACACATAAAAACAGAAAACATATTGGACAGAATGTGCATAAAATATTCAATGTCAGCTAAAACAATATTATCTGGATCATATTGTAATGTTTGAGTAAGTGTTTCATTCGCTAGACAACAGAAATATAGAAATACTTACAATCTCTTCTTCACGAAGTTGATATAAGGTTGGCCTTTGGTTGTCAAACACGCTCGCTCTGTAGTGGTTTAATTGCGGAATCCTTTCTTCACCGTCGGAACCTATAGTACCTGTATCTGAGGAATTCCCAATTGAAAAAACAGACACTCTTCCATGTTGTGACGGTCTGGTCAAGTATTGAGCTTGTGGGTAGTAGAAAACCTCAGCTGATGTTTTTCTCCTGGTTGGTAACTCGCCATTACATGAAAATGGCAGCAGCGATATCCTTCTGTAATTAGGAGCAAGTGGAATTCCCGCATAAAGTGGGTGTAAATATGGTCCCTGTTGAATAAATCCGGCAGCTTCAATGTTTTGTGAACCTTGCCTACTGTAAGGTAGTCTTTGCATTCCTATATCACTATAGAATGATACTCTCCTGCTTCCTGCATGGTCTCCTTCACTTAAAGTTTCCCCTGGTTTAAGCTCGGATTTTAACAATCCAGGATTGTTCTTTATATCCGATTGGGTATCTTTTGATTCCAGATCAGTTTGACCGTCTTGGTTATTAACAGTATCCTTGTATTGAAAAAATGGTAAGCTAGAAACGCTATCCTCCTTGTCTTTTTCCAAATCTCCCATTGCGTTTATGTCGTCTGCTTTGGTCTCAGATACCGTATTTACAATTATTTCATTAATGCCTTTTATATCATCTGTGCTGTGTTGATGATCCATGGTTTAATTCAACCTAAATTTTAGCGAATGATTTTTCATAACGTAATTAATTAAGTATTATAGATACGCCTCCGTCTGTCAAAAATAACGTATTGGCGTATAACCACAGACCACAAATACTACAATTTGAATCCAATCGTTTGTCATGCGTAAAGTTGTCAACATACGATTTATTTTAAAAGAAATATATTTTGTAAAAAAACAAACAAAAAAAAACAAAAACAAAACAACAACAACAACAAAAAAGAAAAACGCGAATTAATTAATTTATTAATATTACTGTTTCCCATTTACTCGTACATTAATAAGGGCTTATTTTGCCTGTATTCTTTTCAATCAATTTTTTGTGTTGTGTTTTTTGTTTTTTTTTGTTTTTGTTGTTTCTTCTTTCTTTTCTTTTTTTTTGTGTTTGTGTTGTTATGTTTTTTTCTGTTATTTTGTGTTTCAGGTATTTCCTGATGAGAGTGAACTGTAGTTTTACTTTTAATGTTTTGATATATTTGATTTGTACGGTTTGCACTATTTGTATTATTTACAAAGTTCTCTTAATTTTGAGATATAGCAAAATACCCGGGCTTGCAGATTAAAAAGGCTTTACGTAGGTTTTATTCTCTTTATCAACCTTAAACGTTTATACATTTTCGACATTTGTTCTGTAAACTCACAAAATAATTCAATAAAAAATACAAACAGCGTTTTCAAATCTGTAAATGTAAACACATTTTCCCATCAACTACAAAATTAAATGCATATGAACATATGCAGTACTATGAGGCGCAAATCTCAACGTCATTTCG
This sequence comes from Ruditapes philippinarum, assembly GCF_026571515.1. NCBI lineage: Eukaryota > Metazoa > Mollusca > Bivalvia > Venerida > Veneridae > Ruditapes > Ruditapes philippinarum. The sequence continues at coordinate 136,389 of NW_026865625.1, forward strand.
ACGTCAAACTGCCATTAAGTTCACACTCAAAATGAAGTCTCAAGTTAATACCATCAAAAGCAACACCCTGGATGTAGAAGCTTTTCGCTTTTATCTGTATTCCGCGTGAGGATATGCTCACTTTATTGTTGATATCATATTCACGGAAGCATTTTGTATGTTGTAACACAGATACTTAAATTTGAAATTGTTATTATGAAATATTTGTGAATATGCTTTTAACATTATAAATGCTACTTTGAAGGAAATTTATTAGTTTGTTGTAGTTTTTGATTTTGAAACGTCATTGCTGAATAAGTTTCTACAGTGATGTAATAAATGGGTACGCAGATTAAGCCTGGCCATTTGATGTTAAGGCTTTAGTATCTATTTATTATTATGCACAAAATAGGCATAAGTGAAGATCTTATGATTTGTTTTTCGTTAAGATCGACACGCACCTTGGTAAACTATTCAACAATATTTTGTGTGTTTTAATATAAACATTATTATGAGCCATTGTATATGTTATATTCCAGTTAATATGATATATTTTAATGTGAATGGTACGGAAGCATCAAGTTTGTAATTATCGATTGATGTCTTAAAACAATGTTGTAAATTGACTTTTGTCTCGTTAGTAATTGTCTTCAAGCATTCTAGATAAAATATTTTTATTGATAGTTGAAAAGGTATTATTTGCTTAGTAAAGCTCCAAGCCCATTCCAAACAATATTATCAAAGATGTTTTATAATGTTTGTGATATCCAATTCAAGCATTTTGCCTTCGGTTAAATATACTCCATACCACGTTAAAATAATTGTAACCTTTTATCATTTATAACGATTAATATTGATCTGTACTGGCACCAGTCAAGATATTATATGTTAATGTATATATTATTGTAATGGGCCAGTGGCCAATATCAATAAATAAATTGTCATCGACATTCTATTCTGTGTGAAATCTTTCGTATGTACTTTACCATTCTAATATACGTCACTTTTGTCCGTCTGTCCCTTTCTAGCAAATACTTAATTGACTGCACAATAGCCCGTCTCACACAGAACACGGTTAGGCACACGGTTCCTATACGATATACTATTAGTTATAAAGATTATTGACAGGTTATATGGCCCTTTATAAACGGTTGATTGTATATAAAACCCGAGCCGCAAGGCGAGGGTTAATTGCAAAAAACCGTTAAATTCGGCCATATAACCTGTCAACAATCTTTATAACGAATTTATAATACTGCAAACTTCCTTTTTCAGAGAAAAAGTAAGATTTCTTTATTAATTGACAGCAGCCGTGTATATAAAACTATATAAACGTCACGATTATCCAATTAAAAGTGACGTTACAAACGTGCAGTATTATAATTGGTTATACACGGGTTGACTGGTAATGCCTACGTCACATTACAAGCGGAGCCGGCCGATATAGAGGGATCGGCGAGACATCGTTGATAATTTGAGACCGGAGAGAAACATTTCAATCATGTCCGGGAAGAATTGGGCGGTCATTCTCCCTCTGTGGTCCATTAGGTATTCGGACGGTTTCCGAAGGGTACTCGCCCGGCCACCCGGTGAAAACCCTTGGCATTTTCTTTCTGGACACCGGTTGATATTCTAAAGATATCCGGCAGACTACCGTACGCTAAATGCCCAATTGCCTTCCGTTATCTGGCCTATTTGGAACAATCGTACGGTGATGAAAAGTATACGTGTGATATCTGGTCGGCAGCCGGACGGTATTCGTATGAGATGTTATCCCATTTTCCGGCCGTTATTCACACCCCCTGTTTTGTTGTCATTTTTTCTTGCCTTCTTCAACTCTGATTTCTCCCCCACCCCTTCTTGGCTTTCTGTTTTGGATGGTATATTTCACCCTGAAATCAAAGTTTTCCATTAAAGATTGTAAATGAAACTTGAAAACTTTAAGAAACCTCTGACGTGTTTGAAAACTGAGAGAATATGTGTGTGTAATTGAGTTTCTTAATTCTCGCCATCGGTTGCCCGTATAGGCGAGTCCTCCAGAAGAGTATTGCATGTAGTTGTTTTAGATTTTGGAGGACAGCGCAATATACAGATAGCAATATGCCAAAATTTCAGAAAATATGAAAAACAAGATAAATAAGGAAGGCGGCGTTCAATGAACGCAACCACGACACTATCAGTAGGCCAACATGAATATAGATACAAGAGCACAGTTCAGTCACCGTATTGTTCCTGGACAGTCTGTCAAGCAGTTAAACAGTAAAAATCTCTTTCACTTTCTAAAGGTACTGATAACTTCTGTACAACGAAAGTGACCTTCACCGTTGTCCAAGAATTGAACACGGGTCGCCTAATATACAATCCATTGCTTTACCTGACGTAAGCCTAACGCTATCCTTACGGACAACTTAGGACCATACGTGAAACGTACTGCGTCCATCCGGGCCCTGGTCAGTAGCCTGTCGTGACGCCTTCGGTGACTGCTCATATACCGCTCGGAAACTGGAAGAAAAAGGAGGTGAAAATTTTTACCGGTATAACAAAAGGTGTCTGGCCGGGTATCAGAATGTATTTTACTGTGTTTACGGCGAGCTGGCGATGCCAGAAGAAAAGAACTCTGCACTTGACACCGGAGGGTCAACGGCCGGGGACCTTTAAAAAATTGGCATTTTCAGCCCGTTCAGACATCGGTACCACATCATTAACCTATTCGGAGTGTAATGTGACGCAGGCTTAAATGTGCCTGGGATTAGTTGGTTCGAGGTAGAGTCGAATGTAGCACGAGAATGTACAAATTAAGCACGGATATACTCGGACAAGAAAGTTTTGAACACGATTTGCATACGAATACATAGACTGTTGTAGGGTCTAGTACGAAGTACTGTCTATTTCGGTACCAAGTACGGTCTAGTACTGTCTGGTACGATTAAACACGACTGTTTCGCAATTTACTCCTCGACTTTCACAGGGTTTATTTAGGGTGAAAGTTATGCTCAAATTATCAATAATCATGTATGTTTTGATATAAATTTACCCATTTTGATGACTTGGCTTCATAAATGTTCGAACTTTCAACGGAACAAGAAAAATATCCTAAAAAATAACTGTCATTAACTGGATTTACTGAATTTAATTTATTGCTTACCGGTTTCTATAATCACCAGGGCAAATAAACATAAAACCATAGTTACAACGTCATTTGACATTATATATACAATGGTCCTCCAGCTCATCAGGGTCAGCAGGTTAAAGTGGTCGGCGGGCCTGGATGGCCGTTCTTGTATTCCTTCTGTGCGTGGGAACCTTCTTCTTTGGATGCATTCTAGTGTGATGCTGCAAGTACTCTGGGTAGATCTAGCAGTTGAGGGTGGCAGTAGGTAGGTGTGGTTCTCGTTGTACAGATCGTGCTGGCGTAGATGCTGTGTATGACCGATCGAGGCCGTGTATACCCGTACTATATCGTGTCTGTCATGTATGATTCGTACTTGAACCGAATTGGTCGTATGGCGATCGTATGAAACCATGTATGCACTCGTGTGAATCGTACTGTGATCTTGTGACATTCGGGTTAAATCGTGGTGTTAATCGGGTGTTGGATGTAGGACTTGGGGACGGTCTAGAACCATTCCATACGGTCAATATACGACTTGATACGGTTAGGCTCACTCGTGGACTGAACTTCAAATACGGTTGTATATACGGTCTCATACGGTCTCTTACAGTTTTATACGGTCGCTTATATACGATCATACACGGACATGACATCCGTACCAGTTTTTTAAGTTTTAAAAATCATACACCGCTTACAAGGATACACTCGAATGACCCGAATGTAACTCGGTTTAGCTCTCGGCCCGGTGAATTTTCGTATTCTTTGTTCTATAGTAAATTAGTCACATTTGAGGATGGTCTGGATCCATGCTGGTCGCAAACGCACTATGTTGGTTTTGTCATAACACGGCTCAATTATTTATCATTACAGTTCAAATATTTCCATCATTTCAAACAAATTGGCTTTCAATAATTAATATCGTGATCTAATGCGTGCTGAACATTGAAACCAGTTTACGCGTTTCATATGAAAAAAAGGATCGTAGCATTTGCTTGTATCATAGTTTGGGGACCTTTATGTTGAAAATGGTATTAGTTACCCGCACTCCAGAGCATGCCCATTGGTTGGCTCATTTTTTCTGGGGTTAAATTATTGTGACGGCAGAGAAAGCGAAAGCGATAGAAATATTATATTTAGATGCTCGTTCATTGGTTACTTTTTTCTTGGGTTTCATATTGTGACATGACTATGATACAAAAGAGAAAGAACATCAAAACACTCGGCAATTTTCCCGCACGTGCACGAACTTTACAATAAATTTACCTTATGTTGTCAATGATTTTATTTTGTATTCATTCTAAACATTCTGTTTGTTTGATGATTTCTCAAAGTAACAAGCAGATAACCCTTTATTCATTGACTAAGAAAGTGCGAATATCAACAATCTTCACTTAATTTTATTATTCAAATCTTTAGTAAAAAATATAAAAACTAAATTCGAATATCATTATTTGTGACGCACCATTTTGTAAATTAATGAAATTGACGGAGCGCGTAGGTAATGAATGTTGTTGAAAAAAAACAACAGCAACAACAGCAAAAAACAACAACCGAATAATTGGTTAATTTAAGTGTCATCTGAACATGTTGATGTAGTATGTCTATAAATAGCTTGTATTAAATCAGTCACATCGGTCACATTCCGCATCTTCTTTAAATGTTAAAAAACAAGCTGCCGAGTTGTTGTTTATTAGTGCCCCGGGTCATGTAAAAAAGTAAAAATAGTTTTTAAAAGGACAACTGAATGACACTTGATGATGGAAGATAACACTGACTGATGTATTTGGCGTATATCTAGTTCAAAATATTTTGTTTAAGAAAGTAATTATTTATATCGAGAATTCTTTCATATTACGAACATCCCAAGCATCCATTAGGATTTTTACATATAAAACATATCAAAGAGACAAAGTTGGGCTACTGGTAGAGATGTTAAGCTGCCTGTCAACAAAAAGATCGTGAGTTCGAGCCCTACTGAGTCAAATACCATGTTTTCTTCAATATTGTCCCGTTTATAGAGCAATGTTCTAACTACCATTTCCAAACCTTCACTTCAGAGGTGTTATAAAGGAGACAGAGCACCCATACACAAGATAAACCAAGAAGGTCCTCAAAGCACTATATGTGCGAGAAGCAATCACGTGATATATGTAAGAAATTTGATTGGTCAGAGTAATATGTATCAATGAGGTTACCCAGTCTTACAGCAATGTTGCTCTGACTTATAAATGTGTTCAAACAAAAATTTAACCCCTAGACCTTCGTTAATGACGATATAATGTACTTTTTTGCTATGTACATGTTGAGGAAGTCAATACGAAAACAAAGATATAAAAATCTCATTAAAATATATAAATAATTTAAATGTAAATAAGAGCTATCAATTATGATATTGGTTTCTAGACACCGCGGTACACTAATATACTTAAAATAAACTTAAAATATAAATAAATAACAGCGAGAGGGGCTGCAATGCAACTCCATCTTGAATATTCTTTTAATAATTTCCTTGCATGTACTTATTTTCAGTGAAACAAACTCCTCAAATGTATATCTACGGAGTTATTACATTATATTGCTTTGATGAATTTATTGTTTCCTATGCATTTATCAATATTATGCACCGACATTCAAACTTTAAAAATAATACTATCGCGTGCTTCATGTAAAACTTCCTTTAGGCGGGGGACGTTAGTAACTCTGTTACAAAGTCTTGGAATTATACGTATTATACTGTAGAGTTTTCATACTGTTACATTAACATTACAGTTTTTTTAATTCTTTTGCTGCAAAAATCTGATTAGGTTTTCGAAGCTTTCGTCTTTTTTTTCTTTCATTGCCAGTTAAAATGTGTTTTAAACTTATTGAACTTATCAACAAAAATCATATAGATGTGCATTGGCGGATGAATGGCAGGCATTTTCCTTATTGTCCCTACCTTGCCAGCTTATACTTATACAAGATAATACTAAGTATTATATATCGTTTGATTCTAGCTACTTTACGATTATTTTTCAACTGGCAAAAAGCAATGCAAAAAGAAACCAGCCATGTGCCACACGGCCAAATTCAATCGCATTTTCGGCGGTTTTAGCATGGCAATTCAATGGAAAAGTATAGTGTCCCGTTAGAGTCATCGCGAAACAGTAACGATGGTGAAAGTCGGAATAACGGAATTAAGATTGCACAAAGTCGAAAGTAGGACAATGAATAGTAGAAAATACAACGCGGAAAGGCCGCAATAACGATGTCACGTTGGTGAAAGCTCGAAATGAATTTGTGTTTTCAACATCGTACTTTCGACCCCTCACCATCGTGGTTTCGTTATTTCGGAACATTAACCTGGAAACGTAGTTTTCTAATCATTTTATATCGAACTTTTTTCTTATATTTCATTGCAACAACCGTGACTTACATTAGTCACATACATTTGATAATTTCTGAAATTTCTTGCAAGTTTATATACTTTAAGTACATGCGACTGTGAGTTGTCTCGTAAGTTTATAAAACCGCCTAATTCTTAAATTTCCACCGGCTTTTAATTGCAATCACTATAAATGGCATTGACAAGTCAGTCGCATAATTAAGCCATTGGATGGGTTGTAGGAATGACCCGGGCCATGACCTAACCAAGATAATGGGTTTGTGACCAGCCTGCTCATCCGCGCAGTCTGATCAGGATCCATTCTGTTCGCTTACTAACTCTTTTACAAGTAGAGAAACTGATAGCGAACAGCATGGATCCTGATCAGGCAGCGCAGATGCGCAGGCTGGTCTGGATCAATGCTTGTCGCAAACCCATTTTGTTGGTCTTGTCGTGACGCTGCTCAATTATTTTTTTTGTAGTACAGAGCACGAAAAAAGCGACAACAAACACAATACAAAAACGACAAATTATATCTTTGTAAGTATTGCATTCTTGCATAAAATTAGAATTTCCTGGCGGCATTAAGTTATTAGAATAAATGGTCATAGCGTAAGCCTGATTAAATCGATCCCTGATGTGAAAAGCAAAATGATTATTTGTCAACATTATGTCAACATTGAATCATTATTCAATCATCATTCAATCATGATGAAATAAACATATTATCATCGTGATGCTGGCAAATGATCAAAATATTTTCTGCAATTTTTACAATATATTACATAATATTGAAAGTCCTTGTAATAATATCTTCCTTTTTCAACACCAACGGTATTTGATACCTCATGCATGGTTAGTACATTAACACAGTAGCGAAATTAAACAAAACAATCATTGAGATGTAAATGCATAAGTCAAATGGACTTTTTGGAATTAATCAGAAAAAGAAGACTTCACTTCAAAAGTCAATAGGTCAATGGTCAAAAGGAACATATATACACGTACATAAATGATAACAGCAAGTCACGTGATACAATGGAATATTTATATTTGTGAAAAACAACGAAGTACAGGCGAACTCGAACGACACAGAGACGTGTCTAAATATTTACAGTTTCATTTTTTCTAATAAATGACAAATAAAATAAATTTAAATATATACATACTTAAACCACGGAATTACAATGCCATTTTGCTTACGAACATTTGCTTAAACTCAAACTGGTTGAAAATATTTCTTGAGAATGCTTATTGTCAACAAAACTATGATACCATGAAATTTGTAGAATGAAATGAAAAGTTCGTTTTAGAACTAGCAAGAAATAGTTGTCGATTATAAACACTTCACAGGCTTCTTCAGTTTTCTTTCTCTGATTTAAGTACACTATGATAACACGAAAAAACTGCATTAAAAGAACACATGTTAAGGTCTATAATCTGACAAAACATTCATACTGGCCGAAAATATGGTCCGTTTAAGAACTAGGAATAATAAGTTAGGACGCTTTCCTGATTTCCTCTCAGTAGAAGGGTAGGTGGCAGTCCTTTTGTTAGTATTTCCAACCAACCCATGTATAAACCAGCCGGGCAAGAAGTCTTCCGAGGAACTGGTAGTGTCCTTATGAAAATATACAAAATTATATTATAATAATAATATGAATTGGTATAAATGGAAGATCTGTTATACCAAAAACCAAGTTATCAAAATGAAAATACATGCTTTATATATTTATATATATATATATATATTTTTAAAAAGAGCAATATACTGAGCAAAACTTTTAATGTACATGTATAACACATTTAAAAATGAAGTTTTTTATTTCACTCAAACTTATATAACGTGTATGCGCATTTACCAGAACATAATTCCATGTAAATTGTTTTTATTTTACATTTACTTTACGCAGAACCTGTAATTCATAAAGAATATGTTCTAACTTTAAGATGATCTTTTACTTACATGACAACAAGAGAAGCGTCTCTGGAATGCTCTAGAAGTTTCTCACGGATACGAAGATGTCGGTATGTCTGTAAACACGAAGAAAATGTTTTGACATTTAAATTAACAGAAACATAATTTGAGAATTCAAATGAAATATTCATAATAATAAATGACACGGAAGGTATTAATTAGAGTAAGGATGTCCACATTAACAAAATTCTAAGAATAAATTGTTTTACCTGAACAAAACTCTAAGAGGAAAACTGATTTATATGATCAAAATTCTCAGAGGAAAACTGATTTATATTGTATAAAGAAACATGATTAACATGAACACAATCTGATTTACATTAACACAGACCGGATAAGAAAACGGCCAAAATTTATGGGAAAAAATGATTGTCAAACAGAAAAAAACTTAAAATCAAAAAAATATTTTTGAAGCAACCCGGTATCATGGTTTTGTTGCGTCTGCCTAAATTAATGGTAATTTTAATTCTAGATTCGAAGGGTGGCGAGTTATCAGCGTCTATGAGGAAAACTTGAGAAGAAGTGTTAAGGTGATCAGTGCGCCCTCTATTACCTTTTGTTTATGTTCAATAAGGTCTGTATCTGCAATTCTCAACGGGAATTCTTCCTGAAATTCACCAGGTTTTACACGCCATTGTTGCACGAGACTCTCAAACTCTCTGTAACTGTAATAATAGTGAAAAAAACTGAACAAAAATGTCCTAGTTGGTTTCCATACAATCATTCAATTACTGAAGATATCTAATAAAAAGTAATAATTGTTCACTTTTTTTAAAAAGATATTTGTTCTAACAAGAATCAGTAACAAACGGCCAACAAGAGAAAAGTTATAGAAATAACCCATTTATCAGAAATAGTCCATTTCCACGCACTTACATTTATAAACAAATCAAAGGTCAATAACCCGAAAGTCCAAAGTTTGTATGTATGTGAAGTTTTAAGCCGATTTTTCCTAAAAATTTTGAGTTATGACTTGCTAGAAAATGCAAACTAAGCTTGTAAAAATAACAACAGACAAAAACTCCAAAAATATTATGTGGAGAGTTCTGCTCAACTACATTATTTCTTATTGTGATCTATCATCTAATGAAGTATTGAATAAATATCTCATAAGCGTTATGAGTTATGGTCCGGACAAAAATTGTGTATGAAATGAAACAAAGGGCAATAACTTAAAAGAATGAAGTAAGATCCATTGTACTTTTGCAATGCATTGCTCCTTTATGCTATATATTGACCTCTAAAGTCTGAACTTGTTATTCTAAAAACTGTTATGTTCTGGACAAAAATAAAGCATAAATAAAACAATTAAGTGCAATAACAAAACAAGATTGCATTTGAGAAAAATGCTATGCCACCGCATTAATACAACACTAAATACTTAGTGTAGGAACAGAATTTTTTGTTTCTATACAATTTTGAAGATTGTCATAAGTCATAGATCCCTGACCTATATAATTCTTATTATCAGATTAGTGGTTAAATCTGTTGTTCACTCAATATAAGATCAGAGTAGGAATATATCAATGCACTCAAGTCTAGTGACTTTGGTGGTGAAGGTCATATTTCAGACAGCCTAAATTTCATGACTACATCAAAGGACAACACATTAAGACACTTTATCAAAATCTAGGTCAGCTGAAATAAAATAGAGTGAGATAAAGAATCCCTAAAGAAACCCCAACAAGACAAAATTGAAAATGTTGCAGGCTCGGTTTGATTGAGCCTGTTCAAAGTTCACTTTACATCTTAATCTGTGCACGTGGTTCAAATTTCATAGCTGTACATCAAAGGATAAGAAAGTAGGTCACATCATCAAAATCTAGGTCACCTGATATCAAGGTAATTTTACAACTAAAACTGTGCACATGGTCAAAATTTCATTGCTGTACATCAAAGGACAAGAAAGTAGGTCACTGTCCCCTTGGGCAAGGCAAAATTTTAGACTCAAAGGTTTAATTTAAAACAATCTTGATAACAACATTTCAAGTCACATATCTAAGCTGTAGCTTTCTCCAATTCAGAAAACATTTGTTTTATTTTCTGTTTTTACTATGTGTACATAATGAGAATCACTGCCTCCGGGCAGGGCCAATTTTGACACCAGGGGAAAAATTTGAACAACTTTGGTGTAGGACCTATAGATAATATTATATAGCAAACATCAAAGCTCTATGCCTTGTTCCTTCAGACAAAAATATTTTTTATTTACTATATGTATATATATTTATATATTTACTATATGCACATAAAGAAAATCAATGACCCCCGGGGCGGAATTAATTTTGACCCCAGGGCTATAATTCGAACAATCTTGGTAAAGGTTCACTTCGCAAAGTCTCATGCCATATATTTAACCTCTAGCCTTTGTCAATTCAGAGAAGAAGATTTTTCAAGTTTTTACTTTATATATATATAAGGAAAACTATCGCCTCTGGGGATAGTGTTAATTTTAACACTAGGGGCATAATTAAAACAACTTTAGTAGAGGACCCATAGATAATATTATATACCAAATATCAAAGCTCTAAGCATTGTACCTTCAGACAAGAAGGTATTTCACATTTTTACTATATGTACATAGTGAAAATCAATTACCTCTGGGAGGTAGGGCCAATTTTGACCCCAGGGCTATAATTTGTACAATCTTGCTAGAGGTTCACTACATAATGTTTCATGCAAAATATCTTAACTCTAGCCTTTGTAAATTTAGAGAAGATGATTTTTTAAGTTTTTACTATATATACACATAAGGAAAACCTATGGCCCTGGGGCAGGGCTAATTTTGACACAAGAGGCAAAATTTGAACAACTTTGGTAGAGTACTTATAGATGATATCATTTAACAAATATTAAAGCTCTAAGCGTTGTACCTTCAGACAATAAGATTTTTTGATTTTTTACTATATGTATATATTGAAAATCAATGACCCCAGGGGCGGGGGCAATTTTGACCCCAGGGCTATAATTTGAACAATTTTGCTATAATTTCACTTCAAAATGTTTCATGCAAAATATCTAACCTCTAGCATTCGTCAATTACTAGAAGAAATTTTTTTAAAGTTTTTACTATAAGTTTTTACTATATATACATAAGGAAAACCAATGACCCCGGGGCGGGCCAATTTTGACCCTAGGGCTATAATTTGAACAATCTTGGTAAGGATCTACCAGACAATGCCTTATGCAAAATATCTAAGCTCTAGGCCTTTTGGGTCTTAACAAGAAAGTATTTTAAGTTTTTACTATATGTACATATAGTGAAAATCAATGACCCCCGGGGCGGGGCCGATTTTGACCCCAGGGCTATAATTTGAACAATCTTGGTAGAGGTCTACCAGACAATGCCTTATGCAAAATATTTAAGCTCTAGGCCTTTTGGGTCTTTACAAGAAGATTTTTTTAATTTATTCTTATAATTCATTTTGGTTGCCATGGTAACCAGATTTCTGCATGGAATGAAATTCTTTGAACAACTTTGGAAGCCCTTCACCCAAGGATCAATCCTGCCAAGTTTGGTTGAAATTGAACTAGTGGTTTTTCACAAGAAGATTTTTTAAGTTCACTATATAATCTATATAACACACACACACACACACACACACACACACGCACCAACGCACGCACGCACGCACGCACGCACACGCACACGCACACACACACACACACACACACACACGCACACAGATGCTGCGGTGGCATACAGATGCTGCGGTGGCATAAAAATATGAAAAGGAGAATAATCTTTCCAATACATTGTCATGCTTCTTACCAATGAAGTTGTTTTCTCAAGTACTTTTTGAATAACGGTCCTAACAAAAATGTGGAACTGTAGGGCATACGGATGGATGGATGGATAAATGAATGGATGGATGGATGGATGCCATTACCTCATCCCCGCTGCCTTTTCGGGAAGTGATTATAACAGTGGAATGGACATGGAAGAAAATGTATTTCGCGATATGTATCTCAATAATCGGGGCTTTAGTGACAGACTAACTGAACTGAAAAATGATTCTGAAAAAAAGTATACTGTAAGTACGATTATATCTTCATTTATCTTTCACTGGTGCCGATTTCAATCACCTTTTTGACTGACATGATTCTTAGCAAACATTTGTAATATATAACTGCTTTTATTCAAAACAACACCTGCATCAAGCTCAACACCCAAATAGAAATCTCGACCCATCGTTAAATATCACAATAATTCCACGATCTTTTGAGGTACATGTGTGAAGGTAATAATTCGGTAAAATGACTTTAAATCGGGTTTGTGTTGGATTTATAAGCCGTAGGACTAGCTGTATTTTTGGCTTGCAGCCACAGCTGCAAGCCATCTGTTTTGGAAAACTTGTTCCGGTTAGGTGGTTTTCTGCTTACATTTGTAAGTGCATGATTGAATGTGAAACCAGCTGCAATCGTGCCAATCGCAACTTTTCGGCCTTTTCCGTCACTCTTCGGATAAATGATAATAGCCGATGTAGTTCCGATTGCAATCGTGACAATTCGGGCGATTCCGTAATACTGCGAAATCAGACGAAGTAATATTACGGAAATCTAAGCTATTTTAGTAACTTCGGTAATCCAAGTTTGTTTATTTAAATAGGATTTCTATTTTTAGTTGATTTATTGGTTTAAACCGTAATAAATTATAAACGAAATTGTTCCGTTTCAATTCTTTTTCAAGACGCAAGAGTTAGTTTCTTTTATAATTGTTTTTGTCTGTATTAGTTTTATACAATAGAGAATGTTGTCTGTAGTAGTATTCCGTCTCCAAATCACAGAGAATATTAGTGCATGATCGAGTTATATTTAAATCTACTGATCTTGGTGAGGTAATCTAAAAATAGCCCATGCAAATCATTAAGTAACCCTTAATACGTGCTGATCTACAGATAGCGCATCGTATCTGTGATCGTGTAACATAGTTGATACATGCTTATTAATTGGTGCCACGTAACGAAGTATTTAAGTGCATTTACTTGTCTATAAAGCTGCTAAATACTGCCAAAACAAATGATTTCTCTGCGAAAAAGTGGAAATGAAATGTGCACACTTGTTTCCCTTCAGTATGATAGATTGATCTCCACGTTAGTATTTTTACGATTGATTATTTTCTTTAATAGTTTTATACAATAGAGAATAGATTTCAAATCGTTTTGACAAAAAATATTCGTCTTTACAAAAAAAAAACAACAACTAAATAAACCCTTTATGATATACAAATACCGTTATTCAAAAAAAATTGTGATAATAAATTGAAACCAAAAAAAAAAAACAATTTTAAAGGGTTGGGATGAAGGCACAACTGTGCAAGCCTTTCTTTTTAAAAGGAAACTTTATTAATATTGTCCAACAACATTGACCTGGCACTCTTGCATTTGACCCTGTAGTCGGTATTTTCCGTAAACGTTACGTAATAGAAAGAGTATCGAAACACGAGGCTATCTGATTTGTACGAGGGGGCGTAGCCCCCGAGTATTAATCAGATTGCCGAGTGTTTTGATGTTCTTTCTCTTTTGTATCATAGTCATGTCACAATATGAAACCCCGGGAAAAAATAACCAATGAACAGCATCTGAATATAATATTTCTGTCGCTTTCCCTTTCTCTTCCGTCACAATAAGTAAACCCCAGCAAAAATAAGCCAATCAATGGACATGCTCTGGAGTACGGGTAACTAATACCTGCACTCCAGTTAACGCATTGTGCATGTATATGTATACGATTTAACTCTGACACATTTTCAACAGAAATGTTACAAGATCTACTTGTAAATCGATATCAAATTGTTACGAAAATCCCTCATAGGTATTTACTTGAGAAATGTGGACGTTTACTGGTAGGTTCGAATCCAATTCAGCGAACTATTTTCTATTTTAATTTTAAAATCACCATTTTCTTAAAACTATTGCCTATCGTTTTTGTTGTGTGTTCTATCTGTGTTGTATCTTTAATAACTGCCTCTATAGCGTGTATGCGCTAAGTAAATACGATTGCTTAATGTCAAAAAGAAAAACGTCGAAAGATACTGTAATAAAATAAAAATATATTACCGTGAATAAAAAAAAAACATCACTTAAAATGTATTCTAAAACAAGTTGTAGTAAAACTATTTCAAATTAATTCTTGCAAGTAAATTAAAAAAAATCATAACCTGGTGTTGGTAAGGAATCGAACCAGAAACCTTCAGATCGTAAGTCCGACATCTATACCAATACACCACACCTCACTGACGAGTGAAATTAGCAAATATATCGATATATTCGATATATACTGGTAAGTGTTTATTCAAGTGAACTTTACGAAAGTTAATGAGGTGCTAGGTCAATATTGTTGGACAAATACAAACACTTACGTTGATAGTTGAGGCTTCTTGTTTAATTCCGTCACGACCGTCAGCTCCGAATATTCAATACGAAATTTAGCTAACAATGAGGCCATTCTATAAAAGAAAAAAGATATGAGTTTAGTAAATAAAAAGGCCTTAGTTATTATAGATTACAAACAAAAGACAATAGACCGACAATTGACTAAAGAGGCACGCCTTAGTAAATCAGTCCCGATGCTCTTTCTATCCACGTAAGTTACCTATATTTTATCAAGATATGCAGAAATCGGTAATCAGGTTGATTATTTTTTGTGATGATAGAACCATACAAAACATTTGTCATTAAATCTCTTAATATTGATAGCGTTTTAACGTGATTTATTTGATTGTTTTGTTACTTAAATAAAGATAAACAACTCTACATAAAATACAAACTTGGCTCGATCTTCAGTGATGTCCCCTTTCTTCGTTCCTTGACAAAAGACGCGTAATTTTGAATGTTTCCACTGTTTACTTTTGTGTAAAATGTACGGCAATAAAAGTGCGAGACCTGTAAGATGAAAAGACAGGTATAGATCATGAAAAAAATATGATTTTTATTTTTCAGCTCTTTTGTTAACTTCAAACAGACATTTATGTAAATAATTTAGATAAAAAAACACCATTAACTTAGTCGACATGTTGACATGTATCTCATTTTTTAATCTTTATATGAAAATTCTACTGTTATATTTATATTACTGAAAACTATAGTCTGCCAATACTTCGTGCTTATTCTGTCAGCCTCGTTGTATCATTTGGAACCGTAATTAAATTGTTCCTTCTCCTGATCATTAGACTTGTAAGACACGGATAGTGACGAAAGCAGCCGAATATTACCGAGCTAGGGTATATAACATACCTCCGTCGTCGTAAAGCCACCAGACATCTATGGTTCCGTATTGTTTATCTCTGAAATTTGTCGGCGGTTTTTCGGGTACATCTTGTGAGAGTAAGGAAGGGGTGATTGTAGGTTTTGATTCAGATACATGTGGATCTAAATAAATAAACAAAAGTTAAAACATAATGAACAACTAAAAATAAAATTTCGCTTTAAAAGAGTACTAAATTTAATGTAAAAGTAAAAATAACTTACTAAAAATTAATACCATTTAAGATCAATATTCATCAAAGTCTATTAGATTCCATATAATAAAATAGAATAAAACAGTGCTAAAATTATATTAAAGATAACATGTAAAACCGTTCCTTGTCATAGCCGTCATGTTTTTCTAATTAAAAACACTAGATTCTATTTAGTATGCCTTTCATTTATCTTCTACCATGCAAGAAAAGTTAACTACAGTAACATACCCTCAAATGCGGCATTTTCCACTCCTTCCTCTAGCGTTTGTAACCTTATCAAACGGATGTTGTTGGTTTTGTTGTTCCTATCTTTTCTCTCAACAACAGAGCTTGGTATACTGTTTGATTCTTTACGAACGTCTTTTTCCGGTTCCTCAACAGTTTCGTCTATAAACATACAAAATTACAACTCTTGTTTATTTGATATTCATGTCCATGTATTTCAATAAATCAGGATGCATTTAAAAGCATACCACTCCAATCATCTCTCAAAATCTTATAATGTTACAAGTAAGGTCAAACAAACAACATTTTGTGTTAAACTCAGCTTTTTAAAATCTCTCTTATTGCAAAAGAATACAATTTTAATTAATAAAATCATTTGAAAATAAATTTTAGGATATTTTAAAAGAAAATTAAGAAAAATGAAAAATAATAAAAAAACCCCAGAAAATATCGATCGTTTAAAACAACAACAACAACAACAACAAGAGGTCATCAAGGTTATACCATCATCGTCTTCCGGTTCTTCATCAGAATCAAATAATTCAGGACTGTCTAGATCTAGAATATTATCTGGAACTTTATTTCTGTCAAATCCGTCACCACAACGTAAAATTCCTACGCTTTACTTAAAATCAAATGCATCCCTGAAATAAAAAGATGATATCAAATGAGGATAAATAAGTTAAATCATATTTGCTATGATTTAAAATTATAAAGTTTCTAGATTCATGCTGATTTGATTAAACGTAGGAAAAGTTTCATGTATTAAGTGAACAAATAAAATTAGATAGATAACATGAGGCATGTGCCCAAATATGCCAAGCTAGTCGCCCCTTTCACATCCCATATACAATATCAAAGTGATTAACACTTAAACAGCAGTATTTACCAATTCCAGTATTCCAATTAGTACGGAAAATTTCTTCATAGAATGCTACATGATATCGGTGCATATCATGTTTATGCATATGTTATATATTATTCAGTTCTTTCTAATAACCAGTTTGTAAATTGTGCTTACTTAATTTTCAAATAAAGCCATTGTCTTATGGGGAAGGAAATATATATCAACTTAAGAGTTGGAATAATACTGCCCACACCGATAACTATATAATATATACGAAATTTACTGATACAATAAATATGATATACATGTAAAAATCATGAAAATACCTTTGCATTGTCAAATAAAATTGCATATTTTAATTTGAACAAATCGCCTTACTGTATGACGTTAAAGTAGTCAAGAACTTCTAGAGGATCTGTCTTTTGCCAGTCGTTCTTGTAACCAAGTAGTAACGTATTCGGCCGTAATTTCCCCACACCAACAGCCTGATCGTGTAAACAGTAATCAGTAATTAAAGTCATCGTAATGGTCAGTTATATACCATTTAAAGATGACACGTTCGACAGTAATTAGCACAAAGGGAAAAAACGTTTCTGTTAGTCGTCAAACAGAAAGTTGTATTTTTATAATTTAACCTAGCCATGTGTCCAGTTATGTTTACTTTGATTTCAAATATTTTTTGTCATTTGATTCTTATAAAAGGTTAATGTTGGATATTGAAGCTGCGTTTTTCTCGACATTGAAAAAATAAAATCTTTCATTACAATGGAAATATGGTGCATATGTTTGAACCTCAAAGAAGGGCCGATAACACACAATGGTTGCGAAAAGATCAAAAACAGTCGTGTAGTGCCACAATGACCATCAGTACAAAATGTTGGATGCGCTTTTTTAAATTCCAGTGGACAAGACATTCTAAGGCCTTTCCCACCTGGTCACACAGTCACTGGTTAGTTCTACATGAATTCTGTATTAAAATGAATGAAAGCTTCATGATCCATCTTATGCATTACAATTCCTCCTCGCGCAAAATGGAGATTGTTAAATCTTTCTTGATGTCTGAAAATGTTATAGTTGTAAATCATTCGTCTTATACTGATAACTTAAGTTCTTGCGACATCTATCGGTTTCCCAGGCAAAAGAAAATGCTTTCTGATAAAGATATACGTCCAGTTCTCTTGGCAGAGCATTTAATCAGTGTCCGCGACATATTCAAAAAGAAGATTATTTTTCAGCTTTTTGAAACTGGATAGAGATATTACAAGAATGCATTTCGGTATTGAAGGGTTTCTTTGAAAACATTTTTATAAAACGTAACAGCTACAAAACTTTAACCCAGTGACAGAACATATTATATGAACCACGTATTACTGTCGGAAAAGCTGAAAAACATAATATCTACGCATATCAAACTTTATTAAATTCATTAAAATGATTACTGTCTTACATTAGGCAAATTATATTGAAAATATTATGATATTTTGAAACAAAAATATGTTTACCTAAATGAATATACTATGTTATTTATACTATAGTTTGTAGCTTATTTATATTGGTTTTAGTATACAAATGTACAATATAAGTGTGACAATCATTCTTATTATATACATTCACATTTAAGGCTTCATGTCAGTAAATATGATAATGAATACTGAAATGAGTATAATGTTAACATTAAAATAAAAGCAAATCAGTGTACTAAAATAAATCATTTATGCTTAAATGTCTTTACTTCAAAATATATGGGAAGATTATTGACAGGTATGAAATATGTCATAAATTGGATAGTGTATACTGAAATGAATTTTACCTGCAGAAGAACTTGCACTCCTATTCTAAATGTTGGTGCACACACACAGTTGTAAAATGCCTTGATCTTTTTGTTTTCAAACCACCTGTACGCGGACATGGACCGAACTCTTGTCATGTGTTGTTCAAAGTCACCCTGATGATATAAATACATGTATAGGACATTGTTTTCCAAATCACCTTAGTTATATGCAATGCAATAGATAAATAAAGAATCCCTAAAGAAAGCCCAACACGGCAAAATTGAAAATGTTGCAGGCTCGGTTTGATCGAGCCTGTTCATGGACGGTACTGGAAAGTGCAAGTTACCGTCCACGCCCCCTAGCACCGGCTTAAGCAGAATTCAACATTTAAACATGAAATGAAAAAGACTTACCTGGAACACGTGACCACAAACCAGAAGACTTTGTTTCTTAGTGATCGTTGACGCAAAGTCCACGAGATTTGCCCGGTTTCTTGGATACCCCGACAGCACGAGTAACTGAGGACGATAATTCTTCACGTGGTCATCAACGTTGATCAATTTTAACGATGATCTAAGGGCATCTTTGTATGCGTTTGCCTGCGTGGATGATCCCCAGTTTACCTCTGCAAAAATGCAGCAATCATTTGGAATGATTCTAATGTTGTACATATTTAGATTATACACATAAAGTCTGATGTTAAAAAGCTTTATTTATAATGGAACTTAAGTAATAAGCATTTGCCTCCAGAAAAGATCAAGCTAGCCTGCACATTAGTACAGCCGCTTTAATATAGAGGCTGTAATATCAAACACGAGCAACAAATTCACTCAACAAAACAGGATGTGTTATAGCTGAAAGAAGAACACTTTTTAGTGCAACAACCGAAACAAGGAATACATTTGGTATGGACAAATTTATTTTTAAGAAGTCTGAGCGTTTGGTTTACAAAAAAATAACAGCCTAACCTGGCTTTGTCCGAAATACGTAAAAGTATAAGCCAGCGACAATCAAAAACGTGACCAGCGCCGCCCACCAATTGATCAGGAACATTACGGCAATGCATAACAGGGATCCAATAAGACTTAACCATTTGCTGTAATACTTGAAGCCGGGTCTAAATCCTGGAGAATTGGCCATTGAAGCATCGAAGCATGAAAAGTTGATCATCGCATATGCCGTCAAGAAGAAGTTGGAAATAATCGGTGCAATAATGTCGAGAGAGCCTGTAAATCAAATAAACAAAAACTTTTTGTTAGCATGCAAAAAAGGTGTTTTCCTGCTATGTATGTGAAGTCAATGCCTTTTCAAGATATAACATTTGGCAAAAGATCGTGTAAAATGGTCATTCACCTCCGGGTTCCATGTGCTTTATAAATTATGATATTATATCAAATACTAGTAAACATACGGGAATTGACCGTAAATGACGATTTCGAGTTAATAGAGGGAGCATCTTGAAATTTTACGGGGTAGAAACTCATATGAATTCCTTGTAGTTAATATCAATGTTAGGTAATGTTAAGTATATGAAAACTCTGGTAGTAAAGACAGAGTAAGACAAAGTAAACTGCACGATTTAGAAATTATCGTTAAAACTATGGTTAAGCTAAGCGATCTAACAATCGTCATCCAAATTCGTTATTTTAATACAATTCTCACTCTTATTATATAAACATAATTCCTTGTCCTACGATAAAACATAGACACGATGATAATATGTCTTTTAAGAACATCATAAAATGTAATTAATTATCAGATACTGTGTAATGTATTAACAAATTATAAGAAAAAAACACCCTTACCCACACAAACCATTGCTGAGCAAATAGCAAAGCATAAAATATATGCTCGCTTTGGTTCCTCACTTGGACCATATCCCTTTGCAAAAATGTGAATAAATGGGAAAAGTTTGTCTTTTGACAAAGCCTGAAATTTATATAAAAATGATACGTATTTGTTGACAATATTTAATTTCAGTTTCATATTTAGACAAATATAGATTGTTTAATTCAATGTAGCCATGTGATTAAAATATTTGCACGGTGTTCTTCTACTGTGTTCTAAAAAGAGATTTCTTATCAAAATTGCAACCAATTAAAAACGATGATTTGCCCTTGTATAAATACCTCATAACCTAGATTGTTACTAAATTTACTTAGCCAATTTCCAGGCATATGCATAACGTCAGTATGAAACTAAGCCAGCCTGCAGTTCCGAGCAATCTGACCAGGCTCAATTCCGTTGGATGATTTAAATGTATTTTGATTTATGAAAACATTGAAGTTGAGGGTATACTATCGCCCTCTTTTGAATATTTTGAAAACCTATAGTTCTTTTTCTCGAAAACGATTCATCACCTTGTATATCCGTATCATATGTTGTATAGGGAGAATATCTTCCATTCTAACACTATCGCAAATTTTTCTATATAAACAAAGAAGGCCTGAAGCGTGCATTTTTCTACAACAATGCACTCGCCGTTCTTATTATCTCCCTGTGTATTTTCACATTGAGGGCGCCATTTTGTTTGAAAAATATGATAAATAAAAACAAATTTTTGTCGAATTTTGCTGTGAAAACTATCTAGAATGAAAGAAAATGGTCGAACTAAGAAAATTAATCCGAACACCAATATCTTTAATTAAGTCGTTAACGCTGTACAGACGTTTAAAGTGTTGTTTACGTGACGTCACAATGTAGCGCCAAACAGCACGTGCATAACAATCAAATCAATTTTAATGTCGCAAACGATTTAAGTTTTACACTTATTTCACTTTTAATAATTTGTGTTTCGCTTGAAAAATTATAGAGTAAAATAAAATAAACAAACAAAGATTTATCAACGTTTTCAAAATTCGTTATTCTCAAAATGTTTCTACACACGGTAGATTTAACGACAGTTTTTTTCAGTCCACTGGAACAGCCTTTAAAGAACGTTTCTATTGGAAACTCTGAGGCGAAAACAAATTTATCCACTAAACATAAAGTCCAACTTTATTATAATAATTATATTTTTTCTTGACGTGTTAGAATGGAAATAGATATCTATTCTTCATGCATTGATGTATAATAATGCACGTTTTTCGTTCAAATGCTTTGTAATTAATCACTCAGGCCTATCGGCCTTCGTGATTATATTACGCATTTGAACTCAAACCGTGCATTATTCTACAACAATGCACTCAGAATTGATATCTATTTCCTAAATAAAGATAAATGGAAAATAACATTGGAATAACTAAATATGCGCTATCAAATGATCAATGAAGAGCAATCTCAATCCAAAATGGTCACGATGTTAGTAAATGTGGAGAAAAGGTCAGTAAATATTCAAGTTACAGTGGTGTAAAATCAACATCCATGCTTGGTTGTATGCTTCTCAAGAATAAATCATGACTGAAACTGATATAGCCACTTCATGATATCACACAACAGTTACGAGGGGTGTTCAAATATGAATGCAACTGGGTCATGCGTTTGATATTTTCTTCCAGCAATGTGTTTTTTTGAGCCTCGGGAACAGAAAAAAGTCACATGGGGCAAGTTCTGGCGAACAAGAAGGGTGAGGAAGCTCGACAACATTTTTCGTGTTTACAATTGCCACTTTGTTTGACGAAATATTGTCATGCAACAACCTGACACCACGGATACCAGTTGCTGGTCGACGGTTTTTGAAATATTTCTTTAATTTATGAATGGTCTTGCCTTTGTAAAACTTGGCATTTACAGATTTACCCTTTGGTACGGCAATTTGAATAGTAGGACCTTTTTGACACTCATGATGCGTTTTGCTATTCAAGGTCTTTGACTTCATTTGGTTGCCCATATTTTGTTATGCATCTTCGCTTGGGCTCATAAAAGTTAACCCACGTCTCATCGCCAGTGATCATATTTGCGAAAAATCGAGTGTTGTATTAAGGGAACTGTTTCAAAATGTTTTTGAAGATTCTTACCCGAGCAAGTTTAATGCTCTTTTGTAAGGAGATGTGCTATCTATCTGGCACTTATCCCTCTAATTTTTAAATCAAGTCTGAGAATTGTATAAGGCGGCTCCTACAGAAATAACAACGCATTTAGCTATATACCTAGTTGTAAAGCTTGCTTCATTAGCAATCAATCCTTAACTTTTTTTAACCATTCTTGGCGAAGTTGCAGATTTCGGACGGCATACAGGAGGTGCATCTTTTACTGAGTCCACGTCTCTTTTAAATTTCTTACACCACAGTGTGACAGATGAAAAAGTACGTTCATTGTTCCCATAAACACGATATATTTCATTAAATGCATACCAAGAATACAGCGGTTCTTGGTATAGGACCGTATTTGGTTTCCCAACCATTTTAGCTTTAGTATACACGAGTAGATAGCGTTAATCGAGCTATTGTCAAAGCTAGACTGAATTGATTTACACATGTTTTTATCATTTAAGAGCTTATACAACCATCAATGCGATACATGTACATAGTTCGTGCAAAACGTAGTTAAAAGCGAGATATTGGCCTAGTTGCATTCATATTTAAACATCCCTATTAAGACATTGTATAGACTACATGAAAATCCCCACACGGTTTACTGTCGTAAATCAATTTAGTATAACAGTCAGAGAAAAGTTTGTCATTTATGATAAATTGTTTAAAGGACGAATCCTCAATCCTAACAAATAAATTTGACGACCTAATAGTCTAATACTGATAAGAACTTAATTTTAATGGTTCTTCTTACCTGGAACACTTTTGGAGCTCCGACCATACTTGCCAAAGCAGAAGATAATGTTGCTGAGAATATTCCCGCCAAAATAAGTGGTTTCCATGCTGACGCAATTACGACCATCTTAAATAAAAGAAAAGTGTTGGGCACTTGATGCCTTAATTTGATTTCTTACGGCCATCAAAGTTAAAACCGTATGTGCAGATCCTAGATATTAAGTGCTCATTATTTCGTTGTTTTTTTCCAACGTTATATAAAACACAAATTTCTAATA
This sequence comes from Ruditapes philippinarum, assembly GCF_026571515.1. NCBI lineage: Eukaryota > Metazoa > Mollusca > Bivalvia > Venerida > Veneridae > Ruditapes > Ruditapes philippinarum. The sequence continues at coordinate 160,109 of NW_026865625.1, forward strand.
GAGTACACAAAGTATTCTTTAAAAAGAACTCACTATCTGCGATATCGAAAAAAGCGATTTTTCAATCAATTTATTATAACTAGAGAAAAGAGAATAAATCTCACGACGGCAATGGTCATTAAACAACAGTTCCTTTCTCCAGATAAAAAAATACTTATTGCATTATATATAAGACTTACCCCATTATCTAAAAGAAGTCCGGACTTGCAGGATTGATTAAATGCCGCACAATTTTGCACTAAGTCTAAAGTCGGGGTAATGGTTGCGTTGGTTACAGGATCCATTAACATTCCCGGTGTTAGAATCTCGCCAACCGCCGTAAGAACTGCACATCCACCAATGGACCATACTATTGCTACATACACGAGTGACGTCAGCAATATGGCGAGAAATGTGCCTTTTGGAATCGCACTTGATGGATTCTGCAAATAAAGGTGTAAACACACACAATCACTTTTAATTTATTTTTCTATATGAAAGCCTGAGTAATAAGCAAGGGAAAGTTAATCGATCTCTTATTGCCCCCCCCCCCTCAAAATAGAATTGCCCTTTTAATAAGCATGTTCATAAGGTTTGACGGTATGAAAGCCTTTAGGGATATCACACAAAGCATTAAAAATATTAAATGTGCATACCGCTAAGTGGACATTAGTATGCAAATTAAAGCGCTTAGAAGAAAAGTGAAATTCGACATTACGAATTGGATCCCTATAAATAATTAATATAAAAAATGTATATTGTTTAAGACAAGTCGGTAACCGTTGTTGAATGATCACACTAGAAGTGTTTCGGTCAGGAGTTATTCAAAAGTATCCTAAGTGCATATATGGCGCTTTTCTTACGAAACCCTCACATTTCTTACTATTATAGTAGAATTCGATTAATTATTATTCCTACATGTGTATTTTCTATATTGTATTAATTTGCATAATATTGATGTATGTACTATTCTTTGCACATGTTTAAGTATTGTTGGTTAAAACAATAAATAGAGGCCATACCTTATAGTATGGTATGGCCATTTAAACACAATTTAAAAGTTTGTTATTCCCTCTGGCTGTTCATAAATATATATATAACAATACCTTGAGGTCTCCAGAAATGTTGGCACCAGCTAGGACGCCGGTAGCCGCCGGGAAAAATATCGCAAACACGGAGAAGAAGCTGTTGCCTTCCGTGAAATGTGGACCAAAGTTCACTGAAAAGGTTTCATCTGAAAGAAAAACTCCAGTACTTAAAAACATGAATATTTTGATGTATGGTTATATTTTTTTAATTTTTAAAGCTACCGTTTAACCGATGGTGCAAAATATTTCTTCAAGATTTTTTTTCATGGAGCTTATAATTCAATGGGTAATTTACAAAAAACGATGCATGGTAAATCATTTATTTAACTCTCATTATCTGTTTAGCACGGGCGGGTGGTACAATCCTCTTCTCCTTTTGCAGTGTTTTGCACCATGAACTCCTTACATGTTTCCATGTTTAATCATTTTTGGTGGAAATAAAATGATACATGTATTTTTACATTCCAAAGGTGCGGTTTAAAGGCAGAAAAAAGAGAGAAATAGTGCGGGTAAATATATTGGTTTGATACTTATGTCAAAAAGTAGTTTTATAAGAGGTGTATTTAACATCTCAGATCCTCAGAAATTTTATCAGACAAAAGAAAGAAAAGAAAAAGAAATGTGTATTAATTTTACCATTATATCCTACGACACCTTTCCATTTCTTTTCATCGTCAGGTGGTATAAAAGTGCCGACAAAGAAATCGATTAAAGCAATACTCAGTATAGCCAGTAAGACAAGCTGTGCCTGAAATAATAGTGCATTAAATATGATTTCATTACTATTGTCTGTGCCTTTTCTCAGTTAAGCTCATGATTATATTATTTTACTTGATATGGGTGCTGTCCTAAGCAAGGTTCTGTCCATCATTTTATTCAGTTAAGTGTGAAAAAAAGAATGCGACAGGTATCGACTAGATCAGCCGATTGAAAGGCCGAGTGATCTTTGTCGATGACTTCAAATCACGCGTCCTTCACCGCTGTGGACTCGTTTCCTATCAAAGATTGGTATTCTGTCATATGAGAAAGCTTTTCAGCTGGCTTACGGTCAGTTTATGGTGCTTCGCAGTGATTCCACCACCAGTTAAGCTGGAAACTCACTGTAAGATCTATGCAGTAAGTGTTGGTATTTCTTAATATCCAAGAAACCTTGACACTTAAAACAACAATGGTATAGCATATGATGAAATGAAAACGTTTACAATGATAAACAAGTAAACGAAATACACGTAGACTAAATTTATGCCAATGAAATGTCACTTAAGTCCTATTATAGCCCGGTATATCCTCTGTGTTTTTATTATAACTCAATAAAAGACAAGAATAAAGATCAACAAGGCAAAGGCAACGTTTACAGGACGCAGCCCCCGACACACCCAAGTAGGGCACCCAGAAGGCACCAAACCACACGGAACATTTCATCAACGTTGCTACAGGTACCAATGTTAACGGAACATTGCAATATGCTAATTTTACATGTGTTTATACCTTCGCTTCCCATTCCATGCCAATTAGTACTATGGCCAGACACAAACAACTTGTAGCTAGTCCGATGATTCTAACTTCATTAATACTGTCCCCTGTGATATACGCATCATGATCCTACAATGACAAGAAAAATATAACATATAAATTATTACATCCGTGTGTATGTAATATAAGTACGGTATATCATTGAGTCCTTGCGATAGATGTTTGTGTGTTTTTCCCTTATCTGACGCTTATTTTGTATAACCAAATTAAATGCTTAAGTTGGCTTCAAAAAGTGACCAAAAATTAACCCAACGGTTTTTTTTCGAAACGTATAACTATTACGATGGCAAATAGATGTTTAATTTTAATTCATACTTTTTTGCTAAACACCAAGAGTCTCACAATATAATGAAAAGTATTGAAAGAATTAAATTATCTTTTTTGCATAGTTTGACTCATGTGAAAATGCAGGTTATGTCTCGCCACATAGTCACGGAAAACATGCATTGTTCATTTTTCTGTATTTAGTGTGAGCAGATAGTCATATTATCCTTATATACAGAGGTCAAAGGTTATACTTTGTTTACATTGGTCATTTGAACATGGAAAGCACTATGATAAAACGGCATTTTTGAGAAGCAGATATGTCGCGGTAAGTGTTCACCACACCATTATCACAGAGACTGGACAAAGTACCCGTTAGAATAGTACATCCGTAAGTAGGCACCGCGAAGGCAGACAGCAACAACTCTTTTATTGTTTATCCAGGTCCATCGAGGATGGTTCAACATCAATGCATCTTCGTAGTTACCTTTATTATGCTTCTGGGGTAATATTTTAACTCAGACAGTGCCTAGAACGTTACTCGAGAGTAATCTCCGATTATTAACAACCTGCATAAGAATCCAATTGATTCGTTTGTAATGGCTGAATAAGCATATTGGGATGACTAGACAAAACTAAAGACATTGTCTCTTCAAAGATTATAGACATACTTGACGAGCATCTGGAGAAGACAGAAGACCTGTTGAAAGGTTTCAAAACAATACTATAGTTGAGCACGACCGTAACAGAGATGGTTCAGTTATGGTGTGGGAGAGCATCAACTGGGACACAATAGGATACATTGACTGATCTCCGGTTCATTGATGAGATGTTAGACACCCGGGTTAGGATGTATGCCGGGACAGTGGTCGATGAATTCATTTTATTGGACTATATAATGCGCGTCGCCTCTGCTAACTTCGGAGAGGAAGAAGAATGACAAGCTCCACCACCCGACCTAAATCCATTTTAACATATGTGGGAAGAGCTGCAGGTATGTTCTTCAAATGCAACATAGAACCATCCAGGACCTTGGGGCCAAAATGGTGCAAGAATTGACCGCTATTCCCGCAAGGACTGTCAGAAACTTCATTCGCAGCATGAAAAGGCGTTGTCAACCAGTTGTTCTTAACGATGGGTTACATAGGCACTACTTTGCCTAAACTTGTAAATATAAATGAGGTTATGAAAATTTGGAAAATAAGTTGCATGTCCAAAAATCTTAGATATAGAGGACCTTCCTCATCTGTAAAACATAACTAATGCATAAAAAAGTAAAAATGTTACCATTGTCTTAAATTTCAATAAAATTTATTTAATATGAGATTCACATTGAAATCATTTGAAATAAAACCACTGCCGAAAATATTCTCTGAAACAGTTGGTGCTTAGCAAAGATTGAGCAAAATCTTTATGTTTCAGTTCATTTATTTTTTGTTAAACAATTGAATGTGGAATATACATCTTACTTTCAAAAACACTAACATGTTTCCACAACTTCATACCCTTACCACACAAATTCTGTGCTTTTATATCTTTAAAACTTTTTTTTGCTAGTAGATTGGTCACTGACATAGTATAACTAGACACTAGACAATGTGGAACGTTTCAAACATATCCCAATTCAAATCTATACACACGTAGAATGTTAAGTATGCAACTTTATTAATTTATCTGCATAGTGAAAAAAAACCAAATCCTTTACTGTTAGTACATAAAAACTTACCCACATAATGTCCCTGACAGTTTCTGCAAAGCCTACAATGTACATAGCAGCACCAACAGCGTTTGCTATGGAAAATACTACACCAATAGAACCACCGAACTCTGGTCCTAAGCTCCTTGATATCATATAGTACGCCCCACCTGAAATTTACGCACACATAAGCCAAAAATATAAATAAGACTCAAATTCACGTTTTAAGTTTTATTTTGTTTCACGAAGAGTTACTTGGGCCCGTTCTAGCTATGGTTCTTGCTTCAACAATTTTATAACCAAATGTTTGTTTGACTTACCTCCCTTTACCTCTCCATTGGTACAGATTGCGGACATTGACATTGTAGTTATAGAGGTTACTGTACTGGCCAAGGCAATAATGACAGTTGCTAGTCCAATACCTGACTGCCCTGTCACCCATGACAACCTCAAAAACAACATTACACCAAATATGTTCAGAAGACATCGAACCTGTGAAACAATTCAAAAGAATGGAATATTTTACTGATAAGAATATGATATCATGTTAATACGAAAGCCTTTATGACTTATAAATATCACCCCAAAAATCAGATTTTTGTTTTTTGTAATTAAACACATTATACATTTTATAGTATCAAATTGTTAACGATGAACATATTTTTCTTTCGTCATAAGAGCTCGTCAAAATATCATTTTATGTTTAATAATACACTAAGTTCAACTATTTTGTTTGTCCAAAACACATGGGTACCATTATATTTAAGGCGTAAAACAGGTATTATAGTAAGGTAAGACAATCGTCTTGTCATAAGTATCAGATAAAAATATGGTTCTTCAATTACTTTATTTACTTTTTCTGGCATATGCGTAATAAAGGAAATGAGAGACAATTTTCTTACCACAGTTCTTGCTTCACTATACTGAATGATTGGACTTAACGAATAAAATATGCATCTCATATTCATCACTCATAGTTCTTTTTTAACCTGATTGCGTTTAACAATGTGTCAGTCCGATCTTTAAAATACTTTAATGTGTTAGTTAGTTCACTAACTAGATGCATAGTTCTACCATTATAGATGCTAGTGGTTATAGAGTTAAGTTTGAAGGTCACAGAATCTTTATTTTTCATGCCAAATGTCACATTTCTTAAACATCATACCAGAACGCCAATAATCCATCCAAACTTATGACCGGAGACTGTAACAGACGCATTCTTTAATTCACCTGCTTCAGTATCGTCATACAGTTCGTCGGTAAACATTTCTTTTGGTGGCTCTTTCGCTCTCTAAAAAGACAGATATGCGTAACATGCGCATTAGTTTCATGTCAGATTTGTGCAAATTCAAATTCAAATTCTTTATTTCTCTCAGCTTATCATACATGATACAAACATAAGGTATATAACAATTAACATTTGTAAAAACGGCAATACAGACATGGCAAGTCATTTACAGAGAACAATCACAATACATAAAAAAGATTAACCATCTATTGTTTATTTATTTTTTCTTCTTTCGTTCAGGAGAAAGTAAATTATTTAGTGTATTTAGTGTAATGGAATGAATTTAACATCATTAAGCTTAAGGCAAGAATGTCAGGATGGTATGAAATGTTACAAAACGAATATATAATGGTGTTGCCAGTGAGTTAATTATAGGCACATGACCTAGGTAAATAAGCCTATGATATGGATGCTTCTAATGACATTTAATACCTGATGACACGCAATATTACAAACAAGAGTTAAAGGACAAAAAAAAGAAATCCGCCGATGAAAGTTATTTTTTAATGTTTTAATGTTTAAAATCTCTATAGGCAGCATTTGTTTTGTTATAAAAATTATTGGGCCTTGGTCATTCTATATATGATATTATAGTAAGAACCACCGAAGCTGCGTTGAGGCAAAAATGGGCAGCTTACAATTTTTTTTAGAATTGTATGATAATTTCAAAGTAATTGATATACAAATGTAGATGATCCTCTTAAAGTTTTCGATGTCTGACATAGTTCAAAGAACTTGAAGCAAATTTTCAATCTTTTGGTCTAATGTATTTTATTCTATTGCGATATAAACAAGTTCTCTCATAGTTGGCATATTTACATATCACATCAGAATCGGCGGGCTTTCCTAAAGGAGAACACTCAGATATTGATTATCCGTGGAAGTCGGTGTGGTATTGTTTGAGCTGCGTCACGACAAAACCAACATAATGGGTTTGCGACCAGCATTGATCCAGACCAGCCTGCGCATCTGCGCAGTCTGTTCGCTGTTCGCTTACCAACCCTATTACAAGTAGAGAAACTGATAGCGAACAGCATGGATCCTGATCAGACTGCGCGCATGCGCAGGCTGGTCTGGATCCATGCTGGTCGCAAACCCATTATGTTGGTTTTGTCGTGACGCGGCTCATATATTGGCTTACTATTATTTGCATTACCCATTTTATCCCTGACCATTTCAAGAAGTGAGCCTCACTTTATGTTTGAAAAATGCCGCAATGAAACTTTGCTTTATTATGCTCTTTATTTTGATTTTCAGAATAATCTGTCGTTCACTTTGTTGCATACTAATTGATTTGCCTATCAATCTTTGTTTTTACATAAATAATAAAGATATGATACGTAACGATCAATGCTGAAAGCCCTATTTTAATATTTACATAAAAAATGACTTAAGTTAGGCTTGAGGCTTCGTGACATTAAACATGAGTGTTAATTTATTATATATCCTAAAGTTAGATGTTTCAACATTTTTACAATGTAGTAGATCTTGAGTCCGAATCACGATACCTGTGAGGAGTAATGACACTGTTCTTTTGATTTTTTTGTTTTTGTTTTTTTTTTCTCCTCAATTTTTTTTATACCGTTGTCATTGTTACATATTTGCATCAACCGTTGCATTCAATGGTTATTTTGTTTCATTTGATTTCTGTCATTATGTCCATCCAAAAGTGAATGGTGATTGTTCAGGTAATTAAAAGCTTGTCATATTTGTTTTCAATTTTATAATAAAAGTCACCTGAATCATTAACCCCGTCACCCACATAAAAATACTAAATAGCTAATAATATCCTTCTGAAATTACCGGTAAAGTTCAATTAATAGAAAGTGGGCAGTTGTTTTATTATATTTTAGTCAGTTTTTATAATGACAATAAAAACTGACTAAAATATAATAAAAACAACTGCCCACTTTCTTTTTTCATAGTCAAGTTGAACTGAAATGACTATATATTTCAAAAGATTAGCTGTTATAAAGGTGAACAGTTGATATGGAAAAATGTTAAGGATAAAATATAAAGCTGCCTAACACATACAAAGACTGTCCCACTCTTTTTATGAATTTGAACGTTACAAGTAAATTCCGATAGATATAAACAGAAATTTCCTTTAACCATGTCCGTTATTTACCGTTCATGCAAAGTTAATCATAAAATTGAAAGGAATTATGGCAACTGTAAAACTTATTCTGACTTTCACATGCTGACTCATATTTAGATAGATAGACATAACCTTAACATTGGTAATTAACAGTTATCAAATAGTTATCTATTGAATTTATTATACAACTAGTATCAATTGTATTGACAGTAAAAATGTGTAAAATTTTACTTTATTAGTGTTGAAATGATGTACGATACTGACATTCTGTAAGAGACAGAGGTAACTGGCGACATTCCACTTGTTTACAACGGTTAAAGGCATTGTGTAGACTTGATTTTTATACTAAAACATGTTTAAACATTGTGCATCAATTGACTATTTGTTGCTTCACTAATAATGGCTATTATAAAAGGGATAAAGTTACCATTTTGTCGTAAACGTGTACAGTTTCAACACATTCCAACAAAACATTTTAATTTTATGTTTACTTGCTTATAGATCATTTGTTATAATACCTAATATCAAACAGAAACATTGTTGTTAATGAATAAACACGATAAACGTTATGCCAAAATTACAAAAAAATACTTTAAAAACAAATATATGGTAAGATTTTATACACTTTCTGAATTTCTTTTGTCACATTATTCCTTATCAATAAAACAGAAAACATTCAATATCTGCTAAAACAACATTATCAGGACCATATCTTAATGACTGTGTAAATGTTTCATTTGCTAGACAACTGATATATAAGTATACTTACAATTTCATCTTCACGGAGTTGATATAAGGTTGGCCTTTGGTTGTCAAACACGCTCGCTCTGTAGTGGTCTAAATGCGGAATCCTTTCTTCCCCGTCGGAACCTATGGTACCTGTATCTGAGGAATTCCCAATTGAGAACACAGACACTCTTCCATGCTGTGACGGTCTTGGCAAGTAATGAGCTTGTGGGTAGTAGAATGCATCCGCTGATGTTTTTCTGCTGGTTGGTAACTCGCCATTACATGAAAATGGCAACAGAGATATCCTTCTGTAATTAGGAGCAAGTGGAATTCCTGCATAAAGTGGGTGTAAATATGGTCCCTGTTGAATAAATCCGGCAGCTTCAATGTTTTGTGAACCTTGCCTACTGTAAGGTTGTCTTTGCATTCCTATATCACTATAAAAGGATACTCTCCTGCTCCCTACATGATCTCCTTCACTTAAAGTTTCCTTTGGCTCGGATTTTAACAAACCAGGATTGTTCTTTATATCAGATTTGGTATCATTTGATTCCATATCAGTTTGACTGTCTTGGTTATTAACAGTATCCTTGTATTGAGAAAATGGTAAGCTAGAAACGCTATCCTCCTTGTCTTTTTCCAAATCTCCCATTGCGAATGTGTCGTCTGTTTTGGTCTCAGATACCGTATTTACAATTATTTCATTAATGCCTTTTATATCATCTGTGCTGTGTTGATGATCCATAGTTTAATTCAACCTATATATTTTAGCGAATGCTTTTTCATAACGTAATTAATTAAGAATTATAGATACGCCTCCGTTTGTCAAAAATAACGTATTGGCGTATAACCACAGACCACAAATACTACAATTTGAATTCAATCGTTGGTCATGCGTAAAGTTGTCAACATACGATTTATTTTAAAAGAAAGATATTTTGCAAAAAAACAACAACAAAAAACAACAACAACAACAACAAAGAAAAATACGAATTGATTAATATAATTAATATTACTGTTTCCCATTTACTCGTACATTAATAAGGGCTTATTTTTCCTGTATTCATTTCAATCAATTTTTTGTGTTGTGTTTTTTTTGTTTTTTTTTTTTTTTTGTTGTTTCTTCTTTCTTTTTTTTGTGTTTGTGTTGTTATGTTTTTTTCTGTTATTTTGTATTTTAGGTATTTCCTGATGAGAGTGAAAGGTAGTTTTACTTTTAATGTTTTGATATATTTGATTTGTACGGTTTGCACTATTTGTATTATTTACAAAGTTCTCTTAATTTTGAGATATAGCAAAATACCCGGGCTTGCAGATTAAAAAGGCTTTACGTAGGTTTTATTCTCTTTACCCACCTTAAACGTTTATACATTTACGACGTTTGACCTGTAAAATAATTCAATAAAAAATACACACAGCGTTTTCAAATCTGTAAATGTAAACACAACATTTTCCCACCATCTACAAAATTTAATGCATATGAACATATGCAGTACTATGAGGCGTAAATCTCAACGTCATTTCGACGTCAAACTACCATAAAGTTCACACTCAAAATGAAGTCTCAAGTTAATACGACCAAAAGCTGGGACAACACCCTGGGTGCAGAAGCTATAAGAATCAAAGCCATAAATAACTAGAACTATCGCTGATGGTTATTCTTACGTGTCTTAATGTCTTGTCTTAAGGATTGCTGTGCAAAAGTATGAAGACAGTACATTCATTATTTGAATGTACAAGTTTAAGGTCTTGTCCAAAGGATTATTTGTCCAAATGTGAAGGGAATCCATTTATAAACTAAATTCCGCGTGAGGATATGCTCATTATATTGTTGATATCATATTCACGGAATCATTTTGTATGTTGTAACACAGATACTTAAATTTGCATTTTTTATTATAAAATATTTGAGAATATGCTTATAACATTATTAATGTTACTTTTAAGGAATTTATTAGTTGGTTGTTGTTTTCAATTTTGAAACTTCAGTGTTGAATAAGTTTCTACAGTGATGTGATAAATGGGTACGAAGCTCAAGTCTGACCAAAAGACTATTATCTATAATGTAAAGGCTTTGGTATTTATTTATTATTTTGCACAGAATAGGCATAAGTGAAGATCTTATGTTTTGTTTTTTGTTAAGATTGTCACGCACCTTGGTAAATTATTCAACAATATTCTGTGTGTTTTAATATAAACATTATTATGAACCATTGTACATGTTATATTCCAGTTAATATGATATATTTCAATGTGGATGGTACGGAAGCATAAAATTTGTAATAATCGATTAATGTCTTAAAGCAATGATGTAAATTGACTTTTGTCTCGTGAGTAATTGTCTTCAAAACCTTCTAGAATTTAAAATTTTTTATTGTTTGTTTAAAAGGAAATTTTTTACTAAAATTAAGTTCCAAAACCCATTCCCCAACTATATTATCAAAAATGTTTTTTAAAAAATTTTTTGATATTTTAAATTAAGGGTTTTGGCCCTTCCCGGGTTTAAAAATACTCCATACCACGTTTAAAAAAAATTGTAACCTTTTTAAACATTTATAAAAGTTAAAATTGATCTGTAAATGCACCCGTCAAAATTTTTATATGTTAATGTATATTTTATTGTAAAAGGGCCGTGGCCAATATCAATAAATAAATTGTCATCGACATTCTATTCTGTGTTTAAAACCCTTTCGTATAAAACTTTACCATTCCTTAATATCGTCACTTTTGTTTCCCTTCCCTTTTTTTTTAGCAATACTTAAATTTACTGCAAAAATAGCCCGTCTTTACACAGAACAGGGTTTGGAAAACGGTTTTCCATACGATTATATTATTTAAAAATTATTACAGGTTTAATTTTGGCCCTTTTAAAAAGGGTTTATTGTATATAAAACCCCCCCGCAAAATTAAAACCCAATTTTAAAACCCTTAAATTTTGAAAACCAAATTTAAACCCGTCAACAATCTTTTTAACCCAATTTATAAAACTGGGGAAACTTTTTTTTCAGAAAAAAAAAGTGAGATTTTTTTTTTAATTGAAGAAACCCTGGTTTTAAAAATTATAAAGCACATTATCCAAAATTAAAAATTTACGTTTAAAAAAGTGCAGTATTATAAGGTTATACACGGGTTTAATGGTAATGCCTAGTCACATTAAAAGCGGGGCCGGGGCCCATTAGAGGGTCGGCGGGGAAAATCTTGATAATTTTAGCCGGGAGAAAAAATTTTTATCAAAGTCCCCGGGAAAAAATTGGGGGGGTCATTTTCCCCTGGGGGTCCCTTAAAAGGGTTTTGGGCGGTTTCCCCAAGGGGGACTCCCCCCGGCCAACCCCGGGGAAACCCTTGGCCCTTTTTTTTTCCCGGAACCCGGGCGAATATTCTAAAAATTCCCGGGATACCCTACGTAAATGTCCCCAAATTGGGCCCTTTCCCTTATCTGGCCTATTTGAACAAACGTCGGTGATGAAAGTATAAAGTATGAAACTGGTGGTAAACCCCACGGATTTTGTATGAGATGTTACCCCCTTTTTCCCGGGCCCTTATTCCACCCCCCGTTTTTTTGTATTTTTTTTTGGGGTTTTTTCAAATCTATTTTTCCCCCCCCCTCCTTGGGTTTCTTTTTGGATGGGAATATTTCCCCCCTAAATCAAAATTTTTTCCCTTTAAAGGGTTTTAAAAGAAAAATTTTAAAAATTTAAAAAAACCCCTTTACGTGTTTGAAAAAGAGAATAGTGTGGTGTTTAAATTTAGTTTTAATTCTTGCCATCGGGGTTGGCCCCCTATAGGCGAGTCCCCCCGGAAAAAGTAAATTTCATTTTAGTTGTTTTGTTTTTTTAGGAAGCGGGAAAAATTTAAAATAGCAAAAATGCCAAAATTTCAGAAAAAATGAAAAAAAAAGGAAAAGGGAAAAGGGAAAGGGTGCGTTCAAAAGAAAGCAACCCCGCACCCATTTCCCGCAAAAACAGGGGTTTACGACCGTCAAGGAGCCCAAACAGCACAAACCCAAAATTTTTTCCCTTTTTTCTTTTTCCTATCCCAAATATTTAAAACAATCATTCACAAAATCTTTGTCCAAAAAAAAAATGAAAGATTCCCGGGAATTTCAAATTTGGGCATCCCCCGGGAAAACGGAAAACCCCCAAAGTCCAGATTACAAATCTAGCGAAATTTAAACCCCCTTCAGCTCTGCACGTGGCTAAATTTGGGGAAATGATATGGGATCTTGATTTATGGTGGTTTTTTTAAATGATTTTCCCGCACGTGCTTGCCTTTTGTCCCCGTCCCCGTTTTTTTTTTTGGGGTCCCCCTGGGGCCCCTTTCCCCTGGGTTTGTTGCTGGAAACGTGTGGGGGTTGTGTTCATTTAACCCCCGCATTTCCTTGTTTTATCTGTTTTTTATTTTTTTACCCCATGGAAAAAAAGGCAGTAGGCCAAATGAAAAATACATACCAGAGCCACTCAGCCCCCGGGTATTTTCCTGGACAGTTGTCAAGCAGTTAAAAAGTTAAAAAACTCTTTCAAATTTTTCAAGGTTTCTTTATAAATTTTTGTTTCACGAAAATGACCCTTTTCCGTTGTCAAAAAATTGAAAAACGGGTCCCCCTAAATATACAAACCAATGCTTTTACCTGCCCTAAGCCCAAAGGGTTCCCTTTCGGACAAACCCCTTTGGACCCTACGGGAAACGTTTTCTGCGTCCATCCCCCCCTGGTCAGTAGCCTGTCGAGAACCTTCGGGGACTGTATATACCGGGTCGAAACTGGGAAAAATATTTGGCGCCCCGGGGGTTTAAAAAATTTTTTTTAAACCGGTTAAAAAAAAAAGGGGGCCCGGGGGGGGGTATCAGAAAGGGGAAATTTTAAACCCTTTTATGTAAGGCGAAACTGGCGATGTCGGGGGGTCACCCGGGCCCGGGGGACCTTTTAAAAAAATTTGGGAATTTTTAGCCCCCTTCAGAATCGGTAAACCCCATGGGTAAAATTTCCCGGGTGTAAAGTGCGGGCTTAAAAGGGCTGGGTTTGTTTTGGTTTGAGTTTGATCGAATGTAGCACGAGAATGTACAAATTAAGCAAGGATATACCCCGGACAAGCAAAAGGGTTTTAAAAATGATTTGCATAAAGGGAAAACATATACTTGTTGTAAAGGTTAGTGGGGAAGTACTGTCTATTTTGGGACCAAGTACCCCTAGTACGGGCTTTATACGATTAAACCCCGAAAAATTTCGCAATTTTACTCCCCGACTTTCACAGGGGTTTTTTAGGGTGCAAGTTTTTTGCTCAAAAATTTTCCAAAAATTTCATGTATGGGTTTTTATAAAAAATTTACCCCTTTTGTGAAATTTGGGTTTTAAAAAGGGTTTGAATTTTTAAAGGAACAAGGGAAAAAAAAAACCTTTAAAATTTAAATGGATTTTTCTAAATTTAATTTTTTGCTTACCGGTTTTTTAAAAAATACCGAGAAATAAACAAAAAAATAAAGTTAAACGTCAATTTTACTTATAAAATAACAAGGGGCCCCCAGTTCTCATGGCAGAGGTTTTTAATTTGGGGGCCCCGGGGCTGGATGGCCCTTTTTTATTCCTTCTGTTGGGGTGGGAAAAATCTTCTTTGGGGCATTCTAGTGTGATGCTGAAGTAATCTGGGTAGAAACTTTGCATTGAGGGGGGAGTAGGTTTGGGGTGCTTTTTTGTTGTTACAGAAACGTTTTCTTGACGTTTGAGGGTGTGTATGGGCCCTTTGGAGGCCGTTTTTATTTCCCGAAACCCTATACCGGGGTACATTGGGCATTTATGATTTTCTTGTACCCCGGGTTTTGGGCGTAAAGGGGGAATTTTGTTGAAAAACCCTTTTTGGTTTTTTACAGTTTTAAATGTGCCCGGGGAAATTTTTTGGGCAAATTTGTGTGTTTAAACGGGGGGTTTTATGAAGGGACTTGGGGCGGTTCAAAGTTCCATACATTTTAATTGATTTGGGGCCGGTTTGGGGTCAACTCGTGATGAACTTCAAAAAAGGTTTTTAATTTTACGGGTTTTTCATCGGTTTTTCTTAGCGGTTTTTTACGGGCGCTTTTAACGATATAAATTTGGGGGTGAAAATCCTACCCCTTTTTTTTTTAAAATTTTTTTAAAAACATAACGATTTAAAAAGGTTAAAAACTTTAAAGGCTTAAAAATAAATCGGTAAGGGTTCGGCGGGTTTTAATTTTTGGGATTCCCTTTTTTAATTATTATTTAAAATTTTTTGAAAATTTTGTCTGATTTGAGGTTTTAAATTTTGGATTCCATGTTCTTGAAAGAATTTTTGTACTTTTCCCCTTAAATTTAAAAATCTACACTAAACTTAGTCAAAAGAGGCCCAAAAAAATAATTTGGTTAGGCCCTCCCACTTTTTCAGAAAAACTTTTATTCTATTGTAACAAATGTTTTTAAAGCACCAAATTTTAAAAAAACTTGGTTTTTGGTGGGGAGTAAAACTTTAAACCTTCCCCCAAAAAAAGGGGTTTTCCCGGGAAAACACAAAAAACAACTTTTTAAATCTTTTATAAAAACAAAAAATACACACATGCCCTAAAACTTTTTAAATTTTTGCCAAAACTAAAATGGGGAAAAATGAAAATTAAATTTTGGACCAATTCAAAAATTTTTAAAAAATACTATCTAGATAAACAACGGGGGGGGCTATTTTCGTACGGGGTTTTAGACTTTAACGGCCCATGATTTGGGTTTGGGTGTATGTACGGTTTTCCGGAAAGCCCAACCCAATAAAACCGGGGTATTCTGTTTTGAGAGGGCTTAAAAAATTTAAAGTTTTTTATCCTTTTCTTTCCCCTTTTTTTAAAAAAACCGTTTTCCCTTTAATTTGGAAAAAATCCTAAAAAATTTTTCGGGGTTTAAACGGATTGAAAAAAAAGATCTACCAAAAGGGTTTCGATAATTAAATGAATGTAAAAAGGGGGGGGTTTTATAATTTTTTTGAAACCCCAAAAGGGAAAATTAAAAATGTTTCGGTTACAATTATGATTGGAAATATGTCTGACAACCATTTTGTGCTTTTTTTTTTTTATTTATTTATATTCTACATTATCAACGCGTTTGATGTGGAAAAGATTATAGCATTTATTTATTTCATTCATAAAAGGACATTTTCTTTGTCGCCTGTGCTTTAGCATTACTGAAATAACAAAATTAAATTTTATCATTTACTTTATTTATTATTCAAACAAATTTCAATCTTTTCACCCTTTATGTATAGTGATTATTTGTGAAATAAATAAATGCTGTTCTTTAATTAATTTGTTTACATTCAAACATGAGAAATGTGAGATATATTTTGGATATTTATACTATATGATATTGTATCCTAATTTATTCAGGTTAATAACTTATATTATTAACCTTATTACACATCGCAAAGATCATATACAATGTACATGTACAAATATGGTATACATGAAGCGGAGGGATACATTAAGTACTACTTTTCTTAGAAAAGCGTAGCACCGATCTTTATACATTATTTTGCAAACTGGAGACCAACGAAGAAGGTCGTTGTATTGACGCTTTGTTTAAAAACTTAAAGTTTAAATCTTTATACATAATTAAAATGCTTTTAACCCACCTCAGATAGTTTTTCGCTGTCCGTTTGTGTTGTATAATTTCAGAAGGAGACTAGCCGACCATCGTCATGGCGAGTATATAGGCAGATAGGAAGACCAGACCAGCATGAGTGCAATGATATATATTCCAAATGGACTACGAGAAGATACATTTCTTGAATTTCTTTAAAAGTGTTCAAAGACTCTAATTTTGCTACAGTCACCTGGGCTTTAATTTTGCTACACTCACCTGGGCTTTTTAAGTCTGCCGCGATTTTCAAGTTGTTGCTATCAGTGTAACTTGTTTCATTTTCATAGCATAAATTCAGATTTTAGCTGCCTTAATCGGAGAGAAAACACAGAATATACTACAAAAAGACAAATATTCAATTAGCATTTCCAATTTTCATCTTTGAATATGATACCTAACCATGGCAATGTTTTCGCCGAAAACTTAATAAAATAAAATAAAATTTTAATCGGTGTTGAATCATTGTCGATTGATAATTCAAATTAAAATACGTAGGTTTCAATTTTGATTTTCACAAAGGCTTTCTTAACTCAAATATTGAACTATTGCATTTACTTTTTTCTATGTTTTAAGAGAGTAAAAAACCCTTTCTTTCATGAATGTTATTTGTCGTGTCATCAAACTTAATAAAAAATATTACTATTATATCGGCTGAGCGGTTAAGCAGGAAAACTTTGGGCCACTATTTTCGCCGTTATGGGTTCGAATCTTTCTCTTCCCAATTTACAGAAGCTAGATCATTGATTTAAAAAAAGGAATATGAAAACGACCAGATAGTAAATGGCCAAAAAATCCTAAGAAATATGCACAAGCTGATTTTTTTGTTGCTGTTGTTTTTATGGTAAAAGTGACAGCGTAGTTTTTAAGCACAGTATACACAACAGAACTATTTACCTACGAGTATACCATTTAAGTGAAACGTTTAATCGTGCGTATTAATTCAAACAAATTGGCTTTCAATAATTAATCTCGTAATCTAATGCGTGCTGAACATTGAAACCAGTTTACGCGTTTCTAGAAAGAGCATCGAAACACGAGGCTATCTGATTTGTACGAGGGGCGTAGCCCCCGAGTATTAATCGGATTGCCAGTGTTTTGATGTTCTTTCTCTTTTGTATCATAGTCAAACATAAAAACACATTCCCTGTTGTCACAATATGAAACCCCGGGAAAAAGTGTCAAATGAACAAGCATCTAAATATGATATTTCTGTCGCTTTCCCTTGATCTTCCGTCACAATAAGTAAACCCAAGCAAAAATGAGTCAATTAATGGGCATGCTGTGGAGTGCGGGTAACTAATACCTGCACTCCAGTTAACGCACTGTGCATGTATATGTATACGATTTAACTCTGACACATTTTCAACAGAAAGGTCCCCAAACTATGATACAAGAAAAAAAATTGATCATAGCATTTGCTTGTATCATAGTTTTTGGGACCTTTATGCTGAAAATGGTATTAGTTACCCGCACTCCAGAGCATGCCCATTGGTTGGCTCATTAGACGGCGTGTGCACGCGCGTGCACGCGCCTTCTAGTAGATATGCATTTGTCCGTATAGCAATGGGGAGAATTTTAGACTTGATTTTGTGCATTTTTTTTGTTTCAACAAAATCACATTGTTTTTAAATTTTCTAATAAAAATAGCATTTCTGATGTACAACATGTCACAGAGCTTTAAGGGATTAAAATAAACGTTTAACTGAAGTGATAGTGTCATGTTTGAATATCATATTCTTTTTATAATTACCTAATAAATAACGTGCCAATGAGTCAGTCTATAGTCGATTGTTCTAAAACTTAACTGTTGAGAGAGGTGACGACTGAAGCAGTGTCACTCACTTCATTTGCTCCGCCTCTGTTGAAGTTCGTCTCCGCCTTAAATTGTCGCCAAATTTCAATATGCTAGCATTTAGGGGTGGGGGAGGGAACCAGGACAACTATGATCAATATAACTTGACGAATAATTTAATTACAAGTTACAAAGCCTAAGCATTGCCCACTATCAGAGAGGCGGTTCTCTCTCAACCCTTAGCTCAACACAAACCTGTCTATAGTCAAATGACGGCAAACAAGAGGTATCACTAAAATACGCAACGGAGATTATTTTGGTGCTACGGACACAGCGGAAATAATTTTTTGCAAAACAGGTAAAAACGTGTGCGACATGTTATTCATGAAAATAGTTAACATTTAAGTTATAAAACAGATTAAATGAGTGAATAAGTACGTTTATTTTAAAACGTATCACAAATATTTACAATAGGTTATTTTGAAGGATTCTGTGCCCGACGATTGTTCTCTTTTGCCTAGATTTTTTATTACATTTAGTGGTCCCATGCCTAGATTCTATCACAGGTGCTAGTGGCATTGATTTGACCTAAAATGTGTTTGACCTTGTTATTTATACAATAAAATATCAATATATTAAAAAAAAAAAAATGTTTTTCACTGTTATATTATTATAGACAAGGTATGCAACATTCAGGTACGAAAATTATGGGTACGCCGGTTATCTGTGTTAAAATTTTTCACTGGGCGGTAATATCGTCGGATTTTTGCATGGAATCAATGCACAATATATTTTTCTATTACAATTTACTATTTACAGATCCCAAATTAACCGCTAGTTAATGTTTTAAAGCCCGAAAGTAAGAAATCACCCAGGTCCGAAAGATGAGACCGTCATGACATGTACATTGTAAGCTGGTATTTACGCTTGAAATACATCAACAAAGAGATCAAACGGGTCGAACTCACATGCAAACAACTGGATTTTACATACTTTTAAATGGTTTTATCCTCCGCGAGTGGCACTAAGTCCTATGTGCCCGTATTTTAAGAAAAATCTACATGTATAAGGTAATTCCTAAATCGGAAGTGTTCTTCCCGCAACACGTGCTTGGTTCCCTGTTCCGCTCTTTGTCAATGTATGTGAAACGGAAGCCGGAGAATACTTCCGGTAGGAATTACCTTCTAAAAATATCGTCTACATGTAGGATATTTCTTTAAATACAGGCTCATAGGACTAAGTTCGACTCGTGGAGGATAAAACCATTTAAAAGTATGTAAAATCCAGTTGTTTGCATGTGTGTTCGACCCGTTTGATCTCTTTGTTGATGTATTTCAAGCGTAAATACCAGCTTACAATGTACATGTCATGACGGTCTCATCTTTCGGACCTGGGTGATTTCTTACTTTCGGGCTTTAAAACATTAGCTAGCGGTTAATTGGGGATCTGTAAATAGTAAATTGTAATAGAAAAATATATTGTGCATTGATTCCATGCAAAAATCCGACGATATTACCGCCTGGTGAAAAATTTTAACACAGATAACCGGCGTACCCATAATTTTCGTACCTGAATGTTGCATACCTTGTCTATAATAATATAACAGTGAAAAAAAAAATTTTTTTTTTTAATATATTGATATTTTATTGCATAAATAACAAGGTCAAACACATTTTAGGTCAAATCAATGCCACTAGCACCTGTGGATTCTATGCGAATATGCAATCTTTTCTTAATTCAAGTAGTTTAATCTTTTATAAATAAGTAAACAATACGTAACAAAGAACTGATTATATATATCAATTTATTCATAACTATTATTTGATATTACAGACATATTTTCGCTTTTAGTAAAATAACAGACAGTTCGTCCTCAAAATCATTTGAACATTATGCGATTCGCACCAATATTTAAATGGACATATTCTCGGCACATATTGTCTTGAATTTATTTCAAGTTTAAAATTATTTCAATTTCTTTTGTTATCCAATTTATTTGCTTCGACCAGACGTTTCAATATAGTGTTCACAATGTCAGACACAAGAACATGGAGAAAAAATTGATTAGTGCTTCGGATATTCAACTGCAATAGAGAATGATTTTCAATTCTGATTTTATTCATACCTGTGACTGTTCACATCATTTGGCGACGTCTTTGATGTGCAGCATCAACATTTAACTTGTTTTTTCTGTGGACGGCAGAGAAAGCTAAAGCGATAGAAATAGTATATATAGATGCTCGTTCATTGGTTACTTTTTTCTGGGGTTTCATATTGTGACAACAGGGAACGTGTTTTAATTTTACGTATGATGCAAAAGGGAAAGAACATCAAAACACTCGGCTATTTTCCCGCACGTGCACGAACTAACCAATAAATTTACCTTATGTTGTTAATGATTTTATTTTGTATTCAGTCTAAACATTCTGTTTGTTTAAGTAAAAGCAGATAATCCTTTATTTATTGACTAAGAAAGTACGAATATCAACAATTTTCACTTAATTTTGATTATTCAAATCTCTAGTAAAAACATAAAAACTAACAAATCTCGATCCAATTCGAATATCATTATTTGTGACGCACCATTTTGTAAATTAATGAAATTGACGGAGCGCGTAGGTAATGAATGTTGTTGGGAAAAAAAAACAGCAACAACAACAAAATACAACAACAACCGAATAATGGTTTACTGAACATGTTGATGTAGCATATCTATAAATAGCTTGTATCGGTCACATTCCGCATTCAGGGGCTTCCGTGACCGAGTGGTTAAAGTCGTTGACTTGAGATCACAGGTCCCTCACCACTGTAGGTTCGATCCTCACTCGGGTCGATTCTTTCATGTGAGGAAGCCATCCAGCTGGCTTACGGAAGGTCGGTGGTTCTACACAGGTGCCCGCTCGTGCCTGAAATAATGCCCGGAGGAGCACCTGGGGTCTTCCTCCACCAATAAAGCTGGAAAAAATCGACGAAAAATCTCGGCGGGACGCTCTAGGATGGCCCGACTTGAGTGTACGGTCGCCCATATGGGCTTTCCGGCGGCGACCTTAAATAAACGCATCAAAAAAAAAAAAAAAAAAAAAAATCCGCATTAATAAACAAGCTGCCGAGTTGTTGTTTATAAGTGCCCCGGGTCATGAAAAACAGTAAAATAGTTTTTATAAGGACAACTGAATGACACTTGATGATGGAAGATAACACTGACTGATGAATTTGGCGTATATCTAGTTCAAAATATTTTGTTAAAGAAAGTAATTATATATATCTGAGAATTCTTTCATATTACGAACATCCCAAGCATCCATTCTGCTGTTTACATATAAGACAAATCAAAGGGGCAAAGTTGGGCTTACTGGTAAAGAGATGTTAAGCTGCCTGTCAACAAAAGGATCGTGAGTTCGAGTCCTACTCAGTCAAATACCATGTTTTCTTCCATATTGTCCCGTTTATAGAGCGATGTTCTAACTACCATTTCCAAACCCTCATTTCAGAGGTGTTTTAAAGGAGACAAAGCACCCACATACAAGATAAACCAAGAATGTACTTAAAGCATTCATTTATGTGTGAGAAACAATCACGTGATATACAATGTATGTTAGAAGTTTGATTGTTCAGAGTTATATGTATCATTGAGGTTACCCAGTCTTACAGCAATGTTACTCTGACTTATAAATATGTTCAAACAAAAACTTAACCTCTAGACCTTCGTTAATGACGAGATAATGTACATTTTGCATTATACATGTTGAGGAAGTCAATACGAAAACAAAGATATAAAAATCTAATTAAAATATATAAATAATTTAAATGTAAATAAGATCTATCAATTATGATATTGGTTTCTAGACACCACTACAGTAATAGATGTTTCAGTTATGATGTGGCGCCGTTATATGTCGCAACGCTACTAAACTACTTTTTTCACTCATCAAAGCATTTACAAATTTTCACCACATTAAGACATTTAGTCATGCGCGACCCTCTGACCTCTAACTAGGTCAATGACACACTAAGAGGTCAAAGCTAAACATGGACTGTATTTTCCTTGTCGAGAAAAAATCTCCGGAAGTATTAAAGATTCCAGTGAAACTTAAAATATAAATAAATAACAGCGAGAGGGACTGCACTGTAACTCCATCTTGAATATTCTTTTAATAGTTTCCTTGTATGTACTTATTTTCAGTGAAACAAACTCCTCAAATGTATTTCTAATGACACATACACAGGATTTATTTCATTATATTGCTATGATGAATTTATTGTTTCCTATGCATTTATCAATAATTTGCACTGACATTCAAACTATCAAAATAATACTAATTAATGCGTGCTTCATGTAAAACTTCCCTTCCTTTAGGCGGGGGACGTTAGTAACTCTGTTACAAAGTCTTGGAATTATACGTATTATACTATAGAGTTTTCATACTGTTACATTAAGATTACAGTTTTTTTAATTCTATTGATGCTAAAATCTGATTAGGTCTTTTGCGCTTTTTTCTTTCTTTTTTTTTCTGTCATTGCCAGTTAAAATGAGTTTTATTGAACTTATCCACATAAATCATCTAGATGTGCATGAGCGGATGAATGGCGGCATTTTCCTTATTGTCTTATACTTATACAAGATAAAACTTAGTGTCAAACTTAATATTATACATCGTTTGATTCTAGCTACTTTACGATTTTTTTCAACTGGCAAAAAGCAATGGAAAAAGAAATTGTTGTGCTTTTAGAAGCTTTTAGAAACCAGCCATGTGCCACACGGCCAAATTCAATCGCATTTTCGGCGGTTTTAGCGTAGCAATTCAATGGAAAAGTATAGTGTCCCGTTAGGGTCATCGCGAAACAATAACGATGGTGAAGTAGGAATAACGGAATTAAGATTGCAGTCTGATCAGGATACATGTTGTTTGCTATCAGTTTCTCTACTTATTATAGGGTTTGTAAGCGAACAGCATGATCCTGATCAGACTGCGCGGATGCGCAGGCTGGTCTGGATCCATGCTGGTCGCAAACGCACAATGCTGGTTTTGTCGTGACGCGGCTCATATCATGCAGCATACATTTTGAAACATTCCCAAAGTACAATGACAATATACTTTTAAATGTAAATTGGTCGGTTGCTTTGTGTAAAAATTGTTGCCTTTAAATCGACTTTTGTACAGAATGTATTAGTGCATTATTTCAAGGTGTATGTATTTCTGTGACAAGTATTCTAAATGTTAATTGATAGTTTAAACATTTTTCACTTTTTGGGTGTTTTGTATGCTGTACTAATCTAAACTTACTCATTAATGATTGCTTGACAAAACTTCTTCCATTTGTCAAATTAAAAATTGTCAAATTAAAAATGATGATAGGTTGATATTAAATTTCACAACTACACTCCCACAAAATGCATTACACAGACATCATGGTTGATTAATATATTACTGTGACTTTTGTTGCTTTTATAAATGCACTTTTTCTTGAATGGCATATCAAAGGTACATTATGCCTCAAAAACAAATAAATTAAATAATGGTTTTAGAGAGTGTAAGATGCTTGTTACGTGAAGAAAATAGCGATTAATTTAAAATAATTTGTAATAAATGTAGCAAAAAGTAAGCAAAGTAGTATTTTAACTTCCATACAATATAATAATTCACAACAACTATACTTATTGCCAAAATGTAACAGATAAAATGATAGTTCTGGTGATTGGCCAATGAGTAACGTTTTTGGATATTATAGAATTAAAAAGCTTTTAAGAAAGGAAGATAAAAGCTTTTCGTTCGGATGCATAATGGGCCTTTAAGGAAAACATAATCAAGTACAGGTGATATCAAAATGTTTCAAGAATATCAATATTACATTTTTTTGTAGAAAAAAAAACAGCAATAAAACTGTTTCTCCCCATAAGAGTATGTTGTATTAGCATCGTGATGTCTTCATGTTTAAGTTCAATTTTATCCCACATGCTTTTTTAGCGCTACTACTCTGAGACACATGCCTGGCGACAATTTAATTAAAGCACACTTAAATCTATTTTATGTTACAAAGATGAAACGAAAGTTACCAAAATATAGAGGTTTCTTTAATACATTTGTGTGTAAATTAATTATGATAAATTAAAACATTTACCATTAAATGATTGTTTTTTTCTTAACTGATTAAAGAAGTAATATACTGAAATTAGAAAATACATGTATTTGCTAAACAGCCTCTTTTTAAATATAAAATAAATATCTTTTGAGTACAAACAATATTTGAGAAGTTTTTTACCTTCACACACTACAGATAAACACAGTATAAATACATAGTGTCATTAAAACTGGCGTTTTTAAGTGAGAACCAAATTAACTTGACTAGCAATAGGGAGTGCAGCTTTCCAAACTTTTTTATTCTCTCATTCAAATTAAAAATATTGAGTTAGAGTTTCGTAGATTTAAAAAAAACATTAAATATCGGCAATAAAAGTGTTATACCAAACGATACATCATTAACATAATTTGAGCCGCGTCACGATAAAACCAAAATAATGCGATTCCGACCAGCATGGATCCAGACCAGCCTGCGCATCCGCAAAATGTAATTTTTTACAACTTTTTTTGGTAAATTAATAGTTTGCCATATACATTAATTGTCATTTTTGCTTGATCGAATCATAAATGAGCAATATTTTATCTGATATTGAGCAATTAAAACTACTTTTTACAAAATTTAAAGTAAAAGGTTAAGAAACAAAAATTGTATGGTATTTTTTAATTTATGGCGGCCATATTGGCGGCCATCTTGGATTTTTGTACTTTTGCCCGGGCTGCGTAAAGTCAGAAATGAGTTTTTAGAAACGACAAACAATATGCTTTATAATGGCAATGTTTCTTTCTGTGATACAATAAATTGCAACAAAACCTGCCATCTCTTGGACTATTACCATTGTG
The DNA here is from genome assembly GCF_026571515.1 of Ruditapes philippinarum. Classification (NCBI taxonomy): domain Eukaryota; kingdom Metazoa; phylum Mollusca; class Bivalvia; order Venerida; family Veneridae; genus Ruditapes; species Ruditapes philippinarum. The sequence continues at coordinate 185,120 of NW_026865625.1, forward strand.
CGGGCATTAAACAGCAGACGATTTTCGATATACATGTATATCGGCGGTTGCGACATTTAGCAACTACCTGTGGAAAAACATTAAAATATATTATATTGGGGATGTTATAATTTATTACCCTTCCAGATTTTTTCCGCCTTTTTGATTGGATATTGATCACCCGAAAGAAATTGATATAACCGAGCCAGACGGGTAATATACACACTAAATTTCCCCGTTTGGTACCCAACGTTGTAAACAACATGCGCTGAGATGATGCGCGTACGGTTCGATTTTACGCGGCGTAAATTCCGATTTAAAAGCACTTTTTAACTGTCAAATGATAAATATTTACCAAAGTAGAGTAATGATACATATTACCATCAGTATCGAAAACATATATGACCTTGTGAAAGCTTGATATTAATTACAAAAAAAGTGCGTTCACTCCTTTTCTCTTGTTTACTTTCGTAAGGTACGGGAAAAATACGTCATGTATTTATGTGACGTCATGTTGTGACGAAGAGGTATCCTGAAGGGAATCTTATTTCGACGTTTCATTTGAAACAACAATGATTTTTCAAAAAATCGTCTAAACTCGGCAGGGGAAGGGTAATAAAATTATTATTTTGGTTTTGGAGTGACATATGTGGATATATTACCTGCCAAGATAAAATATCACCCTCGCCTAACGGCTCGGGTGATATAAAATCTTAACAGGTAATATATCCACATATATCACTCCAAAACCAAAATAACATATACTATGTTAATTACGCATTACGATTTGGTATAATGCTCGTAACATAAAATTTTACAGATACACAAATATGTAATTGTTTCTATCAGAAATAATTGTTAGATTGAAATATTTTGACTCATCTGGAGGCATGTAGCTTTAAAAACAATCTGATAGGATTCGTGGACATAGTTGCAAATTATTTTTCAATAAAGCGGTAAGGGATCAGTTTTAGAGTTAACCTAATCTTCAGTAATGTATGTTTGAATCTTTATACCAGCCTAGTATTGTTTTGGGCTAAATTTGCTATTACCTTGCCCATTATAAAACTTACGCTTAAGATCATATCATTAGGTCATATATTATATTTGATATTAAACAAGTTGTCAGCATTGTGTTAATAGCTATACATGGATATGTCATTCGCCCCGTAAATAAGAAGCTAATGAACCTATTGTTTTGTTAAAGTACTAACTCATTCATCAATTTTGGTTCAGTGACCTTCTCCGCTCGTTTTTTCCTTCGGAAGTTGCATGTTTTCTAATGACAGACAAACAAGTCACATATCAAATCCATATTGTAGTTGTTATTGTTTTGATACGACCATTCCTGTGAGTAATTTATTAACGAATCGTGTAATTTTAAACTTCACAGATTAATTAGTCAGAAACAGACAAAATGGCTATGGTGAATGTTTATGTAAAATTTAGATATATGTCATTTTTCAAGGTCTTAATTTGACATTTCATATTTTCGTTATATAGAAAATATAGTAATGATGGGATATTATTGACGTTTAGTCACCATATTCATTAATTTTATGTTCGGTATATACTTCTTTACACATGTGGTGTAGATCCACTTGTGCGGAACGATGCTGGACAAATGGCGGAGAATAAAGCCCGAACATTGGAAAATCTTCATCGGGCGCTGACAGAATTTAAAACTTAATTTTGAAGCCCAAAGTTGTGATAATTTAGATTTGTTTAATTTCAAAAGAATGTCAGCCAAAAAGATGAATTTTGAACAAAATACAGCAGTCAATGAGCACCTTAATGTGCAGTAACCTGAAACAATAATAGTTAGGTGTGGTAGCCCTGATAATGGCTATTAGTATCAAGAAAAGGGTGTTCATTTCAAGCCACCACTACGCACTAGGGCATGACACACGCAAGTACCCTTTCTGTCGTCCCTGCCTACTTTGTAGGGTCAGTGCCATCAACTTCAAACAGTACAAGAGCAGTTAGTTTAGATAAGTGAAGTTCCGCTTCTGTTCATGTCGTAACATGACCCTGTTAAGGTGGAAATTGGGCTCTTCAAATCTAGATATTCTGCCGATGCCATGTACGTCTCAACTGGGTCTCAAACTTTTATGTGTCCACATTGATTCACGGTACCGCCAAAAAATAAATCGTTAGTTGTATTCTTGTCTTGTCACCACTTGTACGTTCTCAAAATAATGGTTTACAAATAGATACAATGCCAATTCTACAGAGTGGCTTACTGTAAATAAATATATAAAAATATAACGTCTTTACAGAAATATTATTAATTTCTTACAATAACGAAACAGATTTTGATCCTTTTTTTAGGAATATGTTACGGATTTCAGCTGATCGCCAAACACTCAATACACTATTTTGAGAACACGATTTCAAAAGGGTTACATTTATTTCAAATTTGCCAAAATGTCATTATTATATTTTACAACACTGCATGTTTGTTAAATCAAATTTATTTTGATAATCTTTATAATTTATATATATATATATATATATATATATATATATATATATATATATATATATATATATATATATATATATATATATATATATATATATATATATATATATATATATATATATATATATATATATATTCACACATATCTTCACTTACGGGGCCTATTTATAAGACCGAGTTGAGTGGCATTATTTCATGCAGTCAGTTTTTATTTGTTTGGGTCGTCAGACCAAACAAATAATGGTAGCGAAATTTCAGAGTCTAATGTTGTTAATTGCAAATGCCGAAAGTAGTCCACTTTTTTGAAGCGGTTACTTCCCTTTTGTATGTACACTAAAGCCGAAAAATTCAGGGGAGATCACTGCGTAAAGATGGTCAAAGACAGGCGCATCAATTTTCATGCAAAGTAATTCCCGAATGGTCGAAGATTTCTAATATTGTTTTATTGTATTTTCTGATCGAAAATAACTAAATATAAAGCGGACATTCAATCTCTGACACAGAAGTTTACGACAAACCTAATAACAAGTAGTTCTCAAAACAGCTTAAAACTAGCGATTTAAAAGAAAGAAATATTCTATTTTGTTACAAGTATCCAACAAATTACAACGCATTTAAAGTTAAACAATAGCGTTGGCTTATAGAATTGTCAATAAATGCACAATCACAAATTACGCGGATGAATATGATTTTATCAATGAAAATACTATTTTTAGCCATGTCGATTACCGAATACTACACAAACCGAGTAGTGGAATATATAGATTCTACATGCCGGACTGTTTGGGCGAGAGGATTTTCGCTAAAATATTTACTTCAATGTTAAACAACAGGTTTACCCTGAACAAAATACCTCGAAATTAATAAGGATTACAAACCCGAACTGCAATGGAAGTTCTAAATTTAGAATGACTTGATGTTATTCAGACGATCTGTGTATAAGTTCTCCGTGGTACAGTGGTAACGCGCTCGCTTCGTGAGTGAGAGGACTCGAGTACGAATCCTAGTCGAGGAAACTTTTTTTTTTGTTAAATTCTTTTTTTTAAGTGTTTTTGTTAAGGAAGTAGCCATGATATACAAGGATAAAGTGTGGCTGTCGTAAAAAAAAACATAAATGATTTTTTGATGCAACTCTAGTTATGCAGAATTCCGTATGTATCAAACTCTGGTGCCTTACAAAAGGAATTATAATACATATAAATAAACTTATACAGGAAAATGCATACAGATATACAGTACGATTTAGATTGCAAAGATCAGAAAATACCACAGAACTTGCAGCCCTTTGATTCTTTATAAATATACATGCTTATAGTAAGCTCCAGGATTATTTACATCTGTGTTAAACAACAGTTAAAGTCGTTACAAGCCCTAATTTAGAATAATATGGTTTTCTTCAGGCCGTTCACATATAAATTCACCGTGGCTGAAGGGTTTTCGGGCTCGCTTAGGAAGCGAGAGGTCTGGAGTTCAAATCCCAGTAAAGATAACTAATTTTTTAAACTGTTAAAGTCAAATAAACATTGGATTGAATATCAGTGTTGCAATTAGTCTTATAGCCAATTTACTACAATTAAAACGCTGGAAAGCATTGGTGGCACTAAACATATAATCTCACAACCTGCACCTTTCTTACATTCTGAGACCCAAACAAATTCAGCGCCTTCTGTGCTTTGATTATATATGCCACTATGTAGGCATGTAATGACATTTCCAAACAACAGAACTAAGGGGTACTAAGTTATATATATCAACTATATATTTAATTTTACCATAGGTGAAAACATATTGACCAATAACATAAAACCCCATTAAAAATATATACATTTGTGGGACATACAAAATGTATATCATTTACTACTAAAACCGGCCTACGGGCACTATGTTAGAAGGGTAGCCTACGCCCCCATACATCGTTTTAAACATGCCAGAGTTGCGAGGCCTTATGTATGCCCCACATTAAATATAAACCCCACAAGTATGGTCTCAAATAGACCGATGCCCCGTAAATGGAGGAATGTGACTGTAAATATATATATATATATATATATATATATATATATATATATATATATATATATATATATATATATATATATATATAATAATAATAATAATAATAACAGAAACTATAGCTATAATAGTTATAAGTATAACATTTTGCTCTGCCAGTGTGTTACGCACGTGCGTATTGAGCAAGATTGGCGTCAACAATTCTCGGTAGATACCCCCACTAAACCTAGGTGTGAATAGTACATTCTTTAATTCATTCAAAATAATAATAGTCTAGTTACATTGTTTAAGGAATTGTAATAAAATGATACTTGATATTCTGCTATTATGTGCACGTTTTTTCATTCCTTCAGATATTTTCATTGATAAACTAGTTGACTTTTCAACAGGGTATAAAAAACAATGCAATGTTAATCGGATTTCATTTTAACAAGTTATTCATTAGTACTAAAACATGGCCTATCGTATTGATCGATCACTTACAAAAATTGGAATTGTTTAATTTGGTACCTGATCGTTCCACTTTGATTTACGATATACATATGAACACATTCATGTCTAACTAATACTCTAGGATTTAAATGTTCAAAGCGGATCGTATAATGTTTACTCTACAAACATTGTATTCGACTTTAAGAGGTAAATCAAATTTGATTTTAACAGATATTACAGGTGCTATTTAAATTAAAGTAAATTGTTCTGAATGCAAAAGGGAACTATCTATTTTAAAGACCCTATTTAAAAGTGATATAACAATTCAATCCATTATGGCTACTTATATATCCATAATGCATTAGACTTTCATTCAATTTCCTTAGGTGTTCAAATAGTGGATTTTAAATTTGCGTATGCAATGGGTCTTTTATGTAAATTGGCTATAAATTTCAAGCAACGTTCGAGGATCTTAAATGAAAAAATGCTATCGTATCTGCGTAACTAACCAAAATAAAATATGAATATATAAACTGTTTAAATTGATGGGTGTTGCCCAGTGATAAGCAAACTGGCAAATGTTTAAGAGTTGAATGATGGATTTATCGCGAACAGAACTATACAGGGCTATTAAGAACCCGAGTGTTTCTTGCAATGCATTGTGGAACTTATGTTATGATTTTGTAAATTCGAAAAAGAACATCAATGTTTGTGACAATGAAAGTAGACAGAATTTCCTGCACGTGCTATGTGCGCACGGCGGTCAGCTGACTAAAGCAGTGGGTGTAAAGGTGATATACCTTATAGGTAGCAGCGGAATACATCTCGATGCACGAGACAATGTTGGCGACACATGCTTGCACAAGGCAGTTAGAGTGCCCGGATCATACAGGATTATAGAAGCGCTGATGAGGTACCAATGAATATTTGTTTTTATTACTATTACATTAGCTACTGAACTTCTTAATCTTTTATTTTCAACCTTTGTTCCTTGACCGCTTTTTGTAAAAATAGAATAACTACACGGACTGAACTAATTCCATGGGATAGTGCCAGCTTTACAGATATTTTCTGAGAGATACTGTGTATTAAAGAAATCTTTGCTGCACAAGTAATATCATATTACATATTATTTTTAAACACTCTGAGAGGCGGTGTAGTTAATGATAAGCCTATGTTACAAACCTATATCGAGGATAGTATGTACCCATTAGGTTGTCTGTGTCTCTCAGATACTGTTTACATGATACTTTAAGCACGCGCATTCAGAAAATGATTGTATTATTCGAAAACAATAGACAGTTAATTTAAACGACATAAATTCCACGTTCTCCTTAAATACTACCCTGAATAGGGTCCAGATGTTGAGACGAACGAATGGGAGTCACCTATTTATTATCATAATGGATAAACGAAAGCTTTCAAGTCAGCACAATGACGGTTTTCGAGGTTTTTTTACCTATCAAAAGAAATATACCAAATATAATAATAGTTCATATAAACGATCTTCAAAATAGAAAGTTTATTCTCCCTCAAGATCTTTAAACTGTGACAGTGCATTTTGTTAAAATGCAGCATACACCAAATTAACAATGCGAAACGTTTAACCGTAACAGATTGATATTTTTTATTGGAAAATCAAATAATAGTTTGAATCATATAAATTGATCACATTTAACATATTGGCCTTCAACCAGCTCTATCTGTGATAGAATACGTGTTTGCTATTTAAACCAGTTAACGCGTTTGATGTAGAAAAGATTATATAGCATTTACTTATTTCATTCATAAAAGGACATTTACTTTGTCGTCTGCGTACAGCAGTCATGATAAAACTTTACTGAAATAACAAAATTAATTGTTATCATTAATTTTATTTATAAATTCAGAACTGCTATCAATCTTTGCACCGTGTTTGCATAGTGATTATTTTGTGAAATGAATAAATACCACTCTTAAATTTGTTTACATTTAAAAATGAGTAATGTGAGAATTTAAAAGAAGTCCTTTGTCGACAAATAGAAATCTCTTACGTCAATTCGCTCATTCAAAGCATATCTTGAATATTAATACTAAAAGATATTGTATCCTAATTCAAATTCAATAGCGTAAGCTTCAATTTTGATTTTTAATAAATGCTTTCTTAACGCAAATATTAAACTGTTGCATTTTTATAATGTTATGAGAGTAAAAAACCTTTCCTTTTATGAAGGTTGATTCGTTATGTCATCAACTATTCAAAGTAACACTTTTATATCGGGTGTTCTTTTGCTGAAAACTTCGGGTATTTCACTGTTTATCGCTATGGGTTCGAATCTTTCTCTTCTTATTCACAGGAGGTTTTTAATAATTAACCAAAATGAATATGAAAACGACATCAAAAGTCCTAAGAAATATTCACAATCTGATTTTTGTTGTTGCTGCTTTAATTTTCTAAATACTATGGTGGCTGATTTGTGCCATTCGATTTTTCGCCCCGCGACCCCGCCAAGCGAGAATTAACAAGTTAAAATGGCCAAGTCCAGAATTAACAAGTTAAAATGGCGGGGGCGCGGGGCGAAAACACGCTAATTAGCGAGGCCGCGGTGCGAAGTTTAATAAATAAAACCGTGACAGCGTAGTTTTTAAGCACAATATATACAGCAGAACTTATCTACTAGTATTTACCATTTCAGTGAGACGCTTAATCGTGCGGATTAATTATTTATTATTACAGTTCAAATATTTCAATCATTTCAATTTGATCGCGTTTAACAAATTGGCCTTCAATAATTAATCTCATGATCTAATACGTGCTAAACATTTAAACCAGTTAACGCATTTCATATGAAAATATAGATCATAGCATTTGCTTATATCATTCATAAACGGACGTTTATGTGTCGCCCATTCAGCCGTCATGATTAAACTTTACTGAGGTTATTATTTTTTTCATTTATCAATGTTAGACCCTTTATCACGCTAATGTATTATTCAATACTAACAATCTAAATACCAGTAGAGATCAATACACGGAGGTAGGTAGGTACGTACGTACGTACGTACGTAGGCACGCACGCCCGACCGCCCGCCCGCCTTCCCGCCAGCATGAACGCACGAAGTTTGCAGTAAATTCACCTAATGTTGTCAATGGTCTTATTTCTATTTAATCTAAACAATCTGTTTGTATAATGATTACTCAAAGTAATGGGCAAATTACCGTTAACTTGACTGAAAATACGAAATAAAATATGTTGTCAACATAATTATATTTTCACTTCATATATTAATTTAAATCTCGAGTAAAAAATTAAACTCGAAAATGAAAAGATAAATATTCGTTATCCGACGCATTATTTTGTACGGAACAGAGCACTAAAATAATGAAGACGTCATGGAAGTTTTCGAGAAAGAACAACAACCGAATAATGGTTTAAGTGTTGAAATCGACATATTTTGTCGTTAAATAGGAAATATAGTAATGATGGCACTTTTTGACGTTTAGTTAACATCTCATTGAATTTTACGTTCAGTATTTACTTGCTTACAGATGTGGTGTAGATCCACTCGTGCGGAATGATGCTGGACAAACGGCAGAGGATATTCTTAAAACGGAAAAGCCCGAACATTGGAAACATACCCTGCACTGGCTGACCAAGTATAGCCCAGGTAAAATTTTCTCCTCGTATTTTGTGACCTGTCGAGTGGTTCCTCAGACCACGAACCTTTCGTCCAAAATCTTTCGGCTTAGTTCTGTGTACATTAAAGCTAGTATACCAATTGTTATTATTATTGTAGTAAGTACTATTGTTCCGTGTACCTTTCTTGATAAAAACAAGATAAATAAAAGAAACTTAAGTCGAACAAAACCTTTGGATACAGCTTCCTTTACCTGAACCTGTACCTTGATCATGTTAACCATGGGGGAGTCGATCACATATGCTACCAGTAAATATAGATAAAGGTATGTGGAAAAGGATATACCTATTAATCAGACGATATCAGGCGACAGTATATATGGGTCATCATATCCCCAGCTTCTATAGCTAAAATTACCATTACAATTGTACGTTTCTGCCAAAGATGATACGATAGCCTAAACGAATATTTCACAACCATTTCTGAAAAAAAGTATGTCTTTACTTTAAACTTTAGATACTGATTGTAAGGACAAAATATTTGTAAATATTTCAGGTCTGTACTATACCCTAAATGAAAATGACGTAGATGTCCAGAAAGTTGAGCGCTTATTGAAAGGATGGTGTCGCACGCGACTTCCGCGACCAGACGGACAGGAAGTTGATTTAGTCAAGGTCGTTGAAACAGCAGACGATATCCATTCTCTACTAAGAAAATATAATGAAACAAACGAATTTGCAATTGCTATGCTGGCTGGAAAATCATACCATACACAAGGTAAAATATTAATCTTCCTGTGACAATAACAATAGACGATGCTGTTTTAATGTTGTGCAGATGTTGTTAAAATGCAAAATCAATTACTAAAATCCATTATCACTTCATGTATAAATATACCATAGACTTATTATTGCATTCTCAGACGCTAGCGAAGACATCTTGCCCTAAATCACTTCAATATTTGTCCTCAAAGAAGGAAAATGCTTAAAATGATTTTAAACCAGTCGGTTGTTCTACTAGCATTTGCTGTACTGTATTGACGGTGCACTAAATATTTTTTTTTCTCCCACCAAAACGGCTTGAACTCCCAATGAGTGAAGTTTTGTCCGTTTAACTTAAAATTTTATCAAAGTGACAGAAATATACGGAAAGCGGGAAGGTCCCATAATTGTTTTCCATACCAAATAAAGGATAATTTTATTTTTGTTTTCTTCAAGGTTCCGATGTTCATATAGATGTTCAAACAAAAGATCATATGCACGAGACAGAGGGTCCACGTGTCCAGACAAATCCAAAACCGTTGCTAATGGCAGCATGGGAAGCCCACATAGAGACCTCTGTAGAAACCATCCTTGCAATGGGCGCCAGCACAACCGCATTGTTCTCTAAAACAGGAACCAGAACAGACGCTGAGCCATTGTTTTTTCATGTAATATGATACTTCATATATTCCACATAAGCTTTATTATTGTTTAATAATTTACTTTGAATACACACTTGATTATTTGCTTAAACGAAATGGAAATAAATGGAATACTTTTTTTTTGAAATTGATATACACATGTGTATATTTTATATTTAATTATGTACATTTATTTCATTATTTAACCATATTTTAGCTCATCGCAGACGAAAATAGACCTCCAGATTCCATCATACACAAAGTCCTCATCGTTTCTGACATGTCACACAGAAACCAACGCGGTCAAACTTTATTGTTCAAAGCAATTAGCAATGATTTCTCCTGTCAGTTCATTAAAGCCCTTTTCAAATACGGGATCGACGTGGCCGCGAGGGACTACCGGGGGCGGACGGCACGGGATTACGCCGAACAACTCAAGAGAACGAAATATTTGACGGAGATTGACGAACATGTGATAGACATTGTTAAATCTTGTGACAAGGAGAAGTTAGAACATTTAATTTATCAAAATTACGATCATATACTAGACATAACAGATAATAGAGGCATTAACGTCATCCGGGCATTAAAACGTCATTTCACACGGAACAACAATAAAGACGAAATTATGACGTTAATTGAGAAACTAATAGCCATTCAGGTAATAACTATTTTATTGTAATGCACACTTGTATCCGTGTTTCGTTACTATTTTTAAGTTCTCAAAATAATGGTTTACAAAATAAATGCAATACCAGACCTGCAGAGCGGCCTTCTGAAAAAAAATATTTAAAATAAATGTCTTTACAGCAACAGTATCATCCTTACAATGACTTTAAAATCTTTACAACAATACCTGCCGGTCACAACGGATTCTTATCTTTGTTCTGTACTGTAGAGAAAGAATTGTACAGTTGAACCTTGATAAAAGGGTCTCTGAGAAGACGTTTTCCGGGGTGGTAAAGAGCTGTATTTGGGTTGTCTGAAGCTGTAGAATAATTTTGGCATCATCATAAGAATCCTACACAATTACCTAATATGGTGCAGTTTCGAGGCGACACCCTCAAAAATAGGAATGTAATATTTTGTTTGGGACCATTTTAATCTGTTACACTCTTTTGCTATTTCTTTTCTGCAACATGACCATAAAGGTATTGACAAATGCAATGACTGTATCGAGTTTGAAAAATGTCCAGAATGAAATATACAAAGGGCAGTTATTCCAAAATTATGTAAAATAGCGGCAAATATAAATATGACAATTTACAGGGACCAGAATTACAGAGTTTTGCAAAAGGGAGTTATAACTTATAGGCACTGCACTTTTCCTAATCTTGATCTATTCATAAAATATAATTAATTTGCACCATTATTAACGAATGAATGAATTGATTAATTAATTATCTAGTGTTCATCATCTTGTGAATGTTCATACTAAACATACTTTAACAATTAGAACCTCATCAACATTTTTATTGACAGTTTGCCAATCCGCTTTTCACTAGGACGAAATTCGACTTTTCTTTCCTTTTTTTTCACTATAAAATAACAATGAATATCATAGTAGATCTAAATGTCATTGCCTAGTTGTAAATGTTAACGAGTAAGTAAAAACGTGTCCAGGTACGTGCATGTGTACTTAAATTACAATACCGTAATATTGGTAAAAAAAAGTCACCAACAACTAACATTACCGTAATTCTACTATTTATGATGCACTGTAAACAACATTAAATAACTAAAGATCATGATGATCAAAAGGTTACAAGCTCAGTAAAAAAACACACGCATGATACATTATTGAGACTTGATGGTAAGTTGTTTTTGTTGAATGGTTTAAAACAAGTTTAATGATTAAGACAGATGCCACATTAAATTTGTGTTAAAATGTCAAAAGTTATTTTATTAATTGACATTTACAGGGGCTGATCAAGCCGGGGGAAAGGGTCTAACCCACAAGTGCCTGTGGTAATAATTGATATAATGTCTAGTCCCTGTGGAATAATATAAATAACACAACATTATGTTTCCTAATCTGCAGCACCACATTATGCTGATGTTCAGAGCTACAGACACGGGTGGAACAGACGAACTACGGCGCCTCGCCAGCCGGAAGTTTGCATCGGCACGTGACAAATGTGGGCGTACCATTCTACACAAAGCGATACTCAACAAAAAGAAAGACATGATAAAGTACATTGTTCAGAATTATAAACACATCATCGATGAAAAAGATAATGTAAGTTTTAATTACCATGCCTTGAAATATGAAGATCTATTTGTCTTTTTGTCTCATAAACGGTTGTCCAAGATGAATATGAAATAAAATGAATAAAAAACAATCTCAGAAAAAAAGAATGGCACGTGTTTCTCTGAGGAATACTGATAAATTACAATTATACGTATAAGGAAAAATATAGCTTTAAAAATGCACAAAAAATTAAACACGAATTTAAACAAAATAGTGACGACTGTCCATTTAGTTATGGACAATCTTGTAAAAAGGAGCCCGCACATTGCTTTATCAGTCCTAATACTTCGAAAATTGACGTTTAATCAAAAAGCGGAGCTACTCGGTGTCACCAGCGTTGGTTAAGTTTATGTTAATGGTCACTAAAAACGCACATTGGTGATTATCTGTTAGATTCGTATTTAAATCACTAGAACATGTACTACTTTTCTATGGAAAGCCTTGACTGTCTTATGATTGCAAAAATGAACGTTGTTGTGTCACTCTTTCTTTATACAATGTGCACTCATGAATATATTGTGTAGATGCATCCTTATATGAAGTCATCTGAACAATATATGATGTCAATGTGTCTTTATATGATGTCGACCAATCATTTTACGATGTGCATTAAGGTGACAACAGACACTTTTTTGGGTACTCACATAATGTCATTTAAACAAAGTTATTTTAGTAATAATTGTTATTTATTTAATCTTTGTGCATTAAATGTCGTTGATCATCATAAAAAATAACATATTTGAAAAAAATGCCTTTGTAAATGATTGATTTTGAATAAAAATCCTAAAATTTTAAATCGTCATATCAAAGTCATTTTTTAATTTTTTGTCATCAAACTTTTGGAAAATAACCATACTTATATTATCTAGGGAACCGTGTCTCAAATTTTTTCTATCTTTTCTCAAAAAAATATTACGTAACGTCAAACATTTTATGCGACTTTTTTCACCATACACATTACGTAATTAAAGATAATTAAGTCGCCTATTGAGCAAACAAAAATCCCTGACACGGTTCCCTCCGTAAATGAATTTCCTTTCATGTGCTTTAAGGTGACAACAGACACTTTCCGTGGTACTCACATAAATGTCATTTAAACAAAGTTATTTTAGTAATAATTGTTATTTATTTAATCTTTGTGCATTAAATGTCGTTGATCATCATAAAAAATAACATATTTGAAAAAAATGCCTTTGTAAATGATTGATTTTGAATAAAAATCCTAAAATTTTAAATCGTCATATCAAAGTCATTTTTTAATTTTTTGTCATCAAACTTTTGGAAAATAACCATACTTATATTATAACCATACTTATATTATCTAGATACACATTACGTAATTAAAGATAATTAAGTCGCCTATTGAGCAAACAAAAATCCCTGACACGGTTCCCTCCGTAAATGAATTTCCTTTCATGTGCTTTAAACCGCATGTTAATTGCTTGTTTATTAAAAAAGTTATGCCGATTCAAAGTAAGTCCGACCCGCATCAAACGAAGTGTCATAAATCGGCTGTTCTCTCTCGGACTCCTACGTTTCACGCTAAATAATTGCATAATACACAAATATCGCACCAGAGAGGGTCACAAGTTGCGGTAACATACTCTAACAACATTTTATGACCCAGTGACATCTGACCAATTAAAAAAGTTGCTGATTAATATCAGTTTTATAGCCGAAATTTCTTCAATTCTTTACGTGATTTACTGTCCGTCTGGTATCTGTCGCACATGTCACGTGACTATCGGTATAATTTGAGGCACTCAGTGGGGGGAAATGGAACGCATTTGCGCACCGCTAGCGGGGTATTTAATTGTTTCCTTTTTGAAGTTTATTATTATTATCATCAGCATTATTATTGTATTATACCAGTGTCACTCTGCCTGTGTATTCGTGTATGCAATTCCGTTAAAATATAAAATAAAATAACAAAAAACTAAGCTTTTGACAGTCTTTTAAAGTCCATGGTAGATGTACAAATAAGAACGGAATATTATATATTTTTTCCACCAAATTGATAATGCTTCACATATTTTAATAGAAATAAAAGGTATTACTCGATCATTATGGTCTGGCCTTCTTGACTTCTATTATGAATATCATCTATGCACGGCATAGAGATCCAGTTTCTACCGGGATAGACAATAAATTTCATACTTTGTACCAGATTTATTAGTACTGTGTCCGATTTACTGCGAACAATTTATTTTCACTGAGAATATATTTTAATATCTTTTTTTTTATTTATAGAGAAATAATCATCCTTAGACAATCTAAAATGGTTTTTAGAAATTTGTCAGGGACACCTTACCACAAGTCACAGAGGCGTTCACATAAAAAAATGTTGTCTGTTTTTGTTGTTGTTTTACTTGACATTGTAAGAAAACGAGGTTGAATGTAAAGTAAGCCCTTGAATCCGTACAAAAGTCTATCAACTCAACGTAATATCTATCAGATTAACGGGACAGACAAATTATTTTCACACATTATGGATATTTTAGCAACTACATTTTTAAACAACCCCGTGGTCGTGCGATTTGCCGCTTTGCTTAATTATTTATGTTTCATACATTATGTTACGTACATTGGCCGACAATTTCTTCATTTATAAAAAGGCTAAATGTTGAAATATTCATAAAAGATGTACGTTAGTTGTACGATACATGTATTACGAGAAGTATAGACCAGTATGGACCTGTAATTCACGGATATATGGAACTACCGATTTCCCTCATTTATGCCTCAACAGGGGGCGGAGCGTTATCGATAATCGACAGGTTACGCGAATAGCAGATACAAATAGTATAGGTTCCGTTTTAAAACGTTTAAAAACACATTTTTTGGACTAACTGCTTCCTAAATTAAATCACGAATGTGTTCAGAAAAGGTTGATAAATCTACTTAGCAAAAAATCTCATTTTAGGTATTTTCAGTGATAATTGACTCCGTTGTCACCTTAATTAATGAATATATGATGTGGTAGAATCATTATATACAGTCAACTTATCAATATATTATGTCAATCTTTCATTATACGATGTGCATCTATTATTATACGATGTGCATTTATGAATATATTATGTGGTTGCAACATTATATACAGTCAACTTATCGTATGTGAGAAGTTAGCAGTGAACAGTGAGCTAAGCAAAAAGGCATTTCAATTTATATAGGGAAGGTAATGATCTGCTGTAATGCTCAGCTGTTTTGGGCATCTAGCAGGGTATTCCTAAATATAGTGTAAAAATGCTCTGCTTGAATGCTAAGCTGTCTTGGCAATCTAGCAGAGCATTCCAAGCTTTAGTGAAAAACTGCTCTACTGGAACGCTCAGCTGGCTAGGCAATCTAGCAGTGCATTACTAAATATAGTGTTAAAATGCTCTGCTGGAATGCTCAGCTGGCTAGCATAGCTGGCTAGGCAATCTAGCAGGACATTACTAAAAAAGTGAGAAAATGCTCTGCTGGAATGCTAAGCTGGCTAGGCAATCTAGCAGGACATTACTAAATATAGTGTGTAAAAAAATGCTCTGCTGGAATGCTAAGATGGCTAGGCAATCTAGCAGGACATTACTAAATATAGTGTACAAATGCTATTCTGGAATGCTAAGCTGGCTAGGGCAATCTAGCAGGGCATTACTAAATATAGTGTTAAAAATGCTCTGCTGGAATGCTAAGCTGGCTAGGCAATCTAGCAGGGCATTCCTAAATATAGTGAAAGAATGCTCTGCAGGAATGCTAAGCTGGCTAGGCAATCTAGCAGAGCATTACTAAATATAGTGGGGAAAAAATGCTCTGCTTGAATGCTAAGCTGGCTAGGCAATCTAGCAGGGCATTACTAAATATAGTGTAAAAATGTTCTGCTGGAATGCTAAGCTGGCTAGGCAATCTAGCAGGGCATTCCTAAATATAGTGTAAAATGCTCTGGTGAAATGCTAAGCTGCTAGGCAATCTAGCAGAGCATTACGAAATATAGTGTAAAAATGCTCTGCTGGAATGCTAAGCTGGCTAGGCAATCTAGCAGGGCATTCCTAAGTAAAGTGTTAAAATGCTCTGCAGGAATGCTCAGCTGGCTAGGCACTATAGCAAAGCATTCCTTAATATAGTGAAAAAATGCTCTGGTGGAATGCTCAGCTGGCTAGGCAATCTAGCAGAGCATTACTAGATATAGTGTAAAAATGCTCTGGTGGAATGCTCAGCTGGCTAGGCACTATGGCAGAGCATTCTTTAATATAGTGAAAAAATGCTCTGGTGGAATACTCAGCTGGCTAGGCAATCTAGCAGGGCATTACTAAATATGGTGTAAAAATGCTCTGGTGGAATGCTAAGCTGGCTAGGCAATCTAGCAGGGCATTCCGAAATATAGTTAAAAAATGCTCTGGTGGAATGCTCAGTTGGCAGACTGATTCTGAGTTCCAGGATTTATTGTTGCCAAAGTTTTATTAACATTTTCGACTTCTAGGCAATTCTGAGGCACTCGCAGAATTTCAGGAATTTTCGGTGCCAATAGAAATAATGATATTTTTGACTACTAAGGACCTTTTAGAGACTATTTTATTGTCCTGCGACTTTTTGAAGGACACTCGCAGACTTTCAGGAATTATGGTGCCAATGCTGATATTGACAATTAAGAATTCTATGGATCCTCAAGAGTCCATCTTGGTGGTCTGCGACTGATTCTTGGACACTCGCAGACTTTCAGGAATGGTTGGTGCCAATAGAAAAATTCATATTTTTGACTTCTAAGGACCTTAAATAGTCCATTTCATTAGCCTAAAGCGTATTGTTGGACACTCGCAGACTTTCAGGAAAATTTGGTGCCAATACAGATGATGGCAATTTTTACTTCTAGGGACCCGCCAGAGTCCATTTTTATGGTCTGCGACTGATTCTGGGACATTCGCAAACTTTCAGGAATCTCTGGTGCCAATGGAGATAATGACATTTTTGACTTCTAGCGGATCCCACCAGAGTTTATTTCGCTGGTCTGCTGGAGACTGATTTTGGACACTTGCAGACTTTTCAGGAATTTTTGATGCCAATGGAGATAATGACATTTCTGACTTTTAGGGAACCGCCAGAGTACATTTCTTGGGTCTGCGACTGATTCCTTAAGACTCGCAGACTTTCAGGTTGTAATGCCATTGCAGATCATGACTGTTTTTAGTTTTAAGGACCCCTTAGTCATAAGAAGAGCATTTTTACCCTAAAATGTCATTATCTGCATTAGCACTAAAAAATCCTGAAAGTTTGTATGTGCCCAATAATCAGTCGCAGACCAACGAAAAAGACTCTGGATGGTCAAAAATGTCATTAATTGTAATTATCTCGATTGGCACCAACAATTCCTTAAAGTCTGTGACTGTCCAAGATTAAGTCGCAGACCAAAAAATGGACCCTGGATGGTCCCTAGAAGTAAAAAATGTCATTATCTGCCTTGACATCAAAAATTCCTGAAAGTCTGTGAGTGCTTCAGAATCAGTCGCAGACCAAAAAAATGGATTCAGAAAGGTCCCAATAAGTCAGAACTGCCATTTTCTGCATTGACACCAAAATTCCTGAAAGTCTGCGAGTGACTCAGAATCAGTCGCAGACCAACGAAATAGACTCAGGAGGGTCCCTTTGAAGTAAAATTTCTGAAAGTCTGCGAGTGTTCCAGAAACATTGCAGACCAACGAAATGGACTCTGGATGGTCCTAAAATTTCACAAATGTCATTATCTGCATTAACACCAAAAATTCCTGAAAGTCTGCGATCGTCCCAGAATCAGTCGGAGACCAAAGAAATAGACACTTGAGGGTCCCGTAGAAGTCAAAAATGTCATTATCTGAATTGGCACTAAATATTTCAGAAAGTCTACGAGTGCCAAATAATCAGTTGCAGACCAACGAAATTTATACTTTATTTTAGAATGCCCTGCTAGTTTGCCTAGACAGCTCAGCATTCCGGCAGAACATTTTTACACTAATTTTCAGAATGCTTTGGTGGATTACCTAGCCAGCTGAGCATTTTTAACACTATATTTAGGAATGCCCTGCTAGATTGCTTAGCTAGCTGAGCATACCAGCAGAGCATTTTTCGCACTATATTTTGGAACGCTCTGCTAGATTGCTTAGCCAGCTGAGCTTGCCAGCAGAGCATTTTTACACTATATTTAGGAATGCTCTGCTGGATTGCCTAGCCAGCTGAGCTTTTTAACACTATATTTAGGAATGCCTTTCTAGATTGCCTAGCCAGCTGAGCAATTCAGCAGAGCATTACAACAGAGCATTTTTACACTATATTTTGGAATGTCCCGCTAGATTGCTTAGCCAGCTGAGCATAACAGCTAAGCATTTTACACTATATTTAGGAATGCCCTGCTAGATTGCCTAGCCAGCTGAGCATACAAGCAGATCATGTTTACACTTTATTTTGGAATGCCCCGCTAGATTGCTTAGGCAGCTGAGCATAACAGCAGAGCATTTTTACACTATATTTTGGAATGCCCCGCTAGATTGCTTAGCCAGCTGAGCATGACAGCAGAGCATTTTTACACTATATTTAGTAATGGCCCGCTAGATTGCTTAGCCAGCTGAGGATAACAGCAGAGCTTTTTACACTATATTTTGGAATGCCCCGCTAGATTGCTTAGCCAGCTGAGCATGACAGCAGAGCATTTTTACACTATATTTAGTAATGGCCCGCTAGATTGCTTAGCCAGCTGAGGATAACAGCAGAGCTTTTTTACACTATATTTTTGGAATGCCCCGCTAGATTGCTTAGGCAGCTGAGTATAACAGCAGAAGTATTTTTTACACTATATTTGGGAATGCCCTGCTAGATTGCCTAGCCAGCTGAGCATACCAGCAGAGCATTTTACACTATATTTAGTAATGGCCTGCTAGATTGCCTACCCAGCTGAGCATACCAGCAAAGCATTTCTACACTTTATTTTGGAATGCTCTGCTAGATTGCTTACCCAGCTGAGCATAACAGCAGATCATTGATTTCCCTATATAAATCGTAATGCCTTTTTGCTTAGCTCACTGTTAACTGCTAACTTCTCACTTACCAACTTATCAATATATTATGTCAATTTTTCATTATACGATGTGCATCTATTGTTATACGACCGCTGCTTTATATGAAGTGCAAACAACATTATATCATGTGCTTCTGTCATTATACTGATGGGGTTAATTATAAGACAGTCAAGGCTTTCCATACTTTTCCACTTTTATTTTATTATTGCTCCTCGGCCAACTCTTGTTACGATTGCATAAGCATTTGTAACCTAATTTCAACGGTACACTGTGATTTAAAGTGGTGTTTATATTTATGTTTGCTTTTGCTAACAGAAATATTGCATTGTTATCACAGTGAGTCCATAATAAGACCTTATATAATAGCGACACTGTAGGTAAAAATCTACACCCCAGTTTCAGCCCTTAGCTCCCTTCCTAAAAAAAGATTACACAAAATACATAATGAATAAATAAACAAACAAACAAATAAACAAAAACAAAACCTAATACGGTCTATTTGATTTTTATTGATACACGTATTATTGTACATGTATACCTGTGTATATTCAAATGCCAACAAATGGTGTGATTTGAATCGCATGTCTATCAATGTTAACAAAACTAAGGTCATGTATATTTCCTCAAAACACAAGCAAAATTATATTCATGAAAGTAATCCTTGTATTTTATATAAAACAGAGCAAATTTTCTGTAGCTCTGAAGAAAAATTATTGGGTATTACAATTAATAACACCTTGTCTTGGCAAAGCCATATTGATAATGTTCTTAAAAAGTGTAACTCATTGTTACATTTATTATCACGTATAAAATTATTCATATCTATACCTGTACGTAAAATGTTTTACAATGCATATATTTTACCACATCTTGATTATTGTTGCATAATTTATGGTAACTGTACGTCTTTTCTAGAAGATAAAACTCATTAAGTTCCAAAAGAGAGCTGCAAGACTAATTCTAGACAAAGATTATGACACTCCATCTGCTGAACTTTTTCTGAACTCCGCTGGATGACCTTTTCACAGAGGGTTGTTTTTCAAAAAAGCTATTATGATGTTTAAAATAATAAATAATCAGGCGCCTTCCTATTTATTGAATAATTTCATTTTTTCGTCAGATGTTCATACTCGCATTTTGCGTTCATCATCTGATTTTCAACTTTATACCCCTAGACCAAAATACTGAACAATTTCGTAAGTCTTTTGTTTATTCTGGATCTTGTATTTTGAACGGCCTTCCTGATTATATTAAGTCTGCTACATCTGTTAACCATTTTAAAACCTTATACTTGAGGTTTTTATCACGCATTGATGTATACAAATTGATAATCTCCTGTATGTTTTTACATTTATGTATTTTAATAGTTTTGAAAATGTTAAATTTATATTGTTCCTTGTTGAGGGCCTCATGGAAGATTGATATGTTTGTTCAAATGAGTTCTCTCGTTAAATAAAGTCTTTATTATTATTATTATTATTATTATTATTATTTAATTACAACACAGGTTGGTAGATGCGCGTTACATTATGCATATCTGGTATCAGAAAGCACAAGTCTGGTAAATTATCTTCTGCTGCATGGAGCTAATCCAATCAACGCCGACTGGGTGAGTACTGGCTATAAAAACCCTTGCTAATATTTGCTAGAAATCTTATATAAGAAAACAGAATGAATATCATTTGTTACTTTTATAGCATAAAATGAAATGAATATAGGAGTTTTTCTGATAGACTCAAACAAATTCGATGGCAGAAAACTAGATTTCGAACCAGAAAATAACCATTCTTTTGTGTCGTCTGTAAAAGAGAAGAAGTCATTTTAAAGTTTTGTTATAACTACATCTCTTATAGTAGCCATGCAATTTGAGTGAAAATTTGCAGAATTGATTGGTACCTCAAGTACTTTTGAAACCTTAACGGGCTTTCCGGTTGAATGTTTTTGACTGAGTTACGGCCCTTGAATTTAACAGTGGTTTGCCTGTAAATAATTATATAATGTATTGTTTCCTGCATACTACACAATAACTGTTCGTCATTATCATTCATTTTGTCACTGTCAGGGCCTAACTCGTGGAAGGAGTTTGAAATTTATATCAATTTCGTTTAAAAAAACGTGCTATGTGATGTAATTATAATGTTAGTTAAAATAATCGTCAAAATTAAAAAAGAATGTTTATATCTTAGTCTCCGTACAAAATGAACATATAAGGTGTTTGTAATCCATAAGTTAGTAAATACTAAAAAATAAATCACACTGGGTAGTCCAATATGAATAATTGGCGAGGGTTTCCGAATGAAGAGAATATATGGCTAATCTATCAAATTTTGCGCCTATTTCAATTTTAAGATATGTTAGAAATGTAATTATCGTTTGTTTATATGCATCCTAATATGGTTGACAAAGTATTAAATGTTCGTCTGTTCAACAGGCTGGTCGGTATCCAGGACAATATCATATCGGAAGTTGTGGGAAAGATGAGTATGTCCGTTTACAAAGGTCAATGTATGGTTTTACAATGGACGTGTACCTTGCCGAGACAAACTTCGAACAATCACTACTGAAAGCTGTCAAAGTAAGTTATTTTTCTTTAAACAGAACTGTTT
Organism: Ruditapes philippinarum; assembly: GCF_026571515.1. NCBI lineage: Eukaryota > Metazoa > Mollusca > Bivalvia > Venerida > Veneridae > Ruditapes > Ruditapes philippinarum. The sequence continues at coordinate 206,928 of NW_026865625.1, forward strand.
CCTAAAACAAATGTTTTCAATAGCGAAATACACAAAGGGAAGGAATACATATTTATTTGGCAATATATGTGTTCAAAAGTTTTCTGCAAATAAATCTAAAGCTCTCATTGAGTAACTGTTGTCAAACATGATAGGAATCTGCAACCATGTAAAAAATATCATTAACCGCAGCAATATCTCCAAGTACCATGTTACAAAATAAAACATCAACGGACTAAAATGGCATTTCAGACTAAATGTGGGGTATTTTCTGACTCTATTCTTTAGAATATTGGACTGTATTCATTGACTCCGTTAACGTTTTTCTTCATTAAAAGCTTCAGATAACTTGGAAACTTCAAACTATACTATGACGTATTATAAGTACCTAGCCGGATTTGTTCAAACCCCGTTTTTGTCAAGCTGTTGCTTCCTTGAGCAAGAAACTATACACTCATTGCTCAGTACTGGTTACTAGTAGTTCGAGAATGTGTCTATTAGTTAATAGCTCCCTACACAATCGAACTAAAATAAACTGAACGCTTTTTCAGTGTACTATGATACATTTCGGTTCTGTTATCACTGTAATATAACTATACTTGTTGTTACAGAAAGGTGACGTTCTGGGCGTTGAAGACCTGGTGGTCGGTCTAGCTGACAAAGGGGACATCAATCGCTACGCCAATATTCTCTTCCATTGTGTAGATACAGGGAGACAACACATCGCAGTATATCTAATACAGCAAGGCATGCGAACAGATATATATAAACAGGTTACCCATCTTGCACTTTAAACACCTTTTTATCACCAACTTGAATAAAATGACGGATAACTATTAACTAATGAATATTGATGACATTAAAAATAAATTTAATTTTAATAAAGAACTATCAGTTTCCAAGCAGATGCCAAATTGAAGTATTCATGATATCTTGAAGAAACGGATGCTATGGTCTTTCAACATTGCTCTCGTGCATTTTGGCTCTTTTTGCTCACGACAATAATATCTTTTTATTGCGACATTTTTATTTCAGTACGAGGATTGCAATGCACGAAATTCTGCATGTTCCACGTACACGTGTGACCATGACCTGACGTCACTTTACACACGCGCTAAACAGCTCAAACGTTATGAAATTTTGAAAGCCATTGACAAAGCCTCATTACACAAAGTAAGTTATCATCAAAATTTGAAATTATACATGGTTAACAATATATTAGATAAGAAAATACTAAGTTAACAACAAAAGTTAAATGTGATCTTATTGTCACTATTAATATTGGTGAAATAAATTTTAGTAAATACTTATTTCTAATTATTTATAAGACAATGTTTACCAAGCTGTTTTACCACTTCAAGCTTTTAAGGATCTCTAGTAAGTTACTTTGATCATAGTATTAGAGGTTTAGATAATATACATTAAAAGCGGTAGGACGTCCAACGTGACGCATTTGGTTTCATATCTAATGTTGTGTGGTGATTAATTACTGGGGGAAAATGAATTGTTATGTCATTTTGCAACCAAATAATTATGTGCACTGAAACTTGTATTATGGAATTGTTTAATAGTTAATTTGAAAGTTCAATCACAAGATAAAAAACATGACAGCCACATTCTGCTAGAGACACCAGCAAGTTTATATTCTTCCTGATGCTCCAAGACCCATTCAGTTCTGACATTAACGCTGTTTATTCATTAGTTTGTACAGATTACATTGATTGATGATAAATAGGAATACAGTACAATAAAGGCCAATCTGCCTGTATCAGAAATATACTGAACTCATAATCTGTTGAATTTATGTAATAGATTTGCCATTCTTTGAATTTTGAATATTTTATTCATTGTTTAAGGGGTTTCAATATAAAAAGCTAACAACGGTGTACAGCATGGTTAGACTGTATAGATGTGCAGGCTGGCCTGGCTCCTATACTGGCGGCAAAGTCTAATCAGCAGGTCCAGCAGGTTTTAAAGTTAGAGACCTTATCATTTTCTTCTATTTTTTTCAGTCTTCAGGAGAAATGGATGGGCGGCCATCAATAACAAAACCTTCTACAATGGACCAACTCTCATTGCTCGGGCTTGTATAGAACGTGCAATTGATATCACTCATTTTTGAATGGTCTCAACTTTTTTTGACTATACATGTAATTTCCTCCACTGACATAACAAATGGAACAGTTATAAAAGATAAAGATGAACGCCAAGTGTTGTGACGAATCAAGGAGGGTTAATTTTTACACTACCTACTTTATCAGTCTTCTATGAAGTAAAATAATTTGTTGTGCGTATCCTTCCGTCATTTTGCGCTTACACTAAACTTCAGAATTGACCTGGCAACTTTCTCACTACCACATGAGGGATAGAGGACAAGGTTACAACTGACTGGAAAATAAAGATTAAAAACATTTATTTCACACATCTCTCCTAATGTAGCAGTCAAAACAAGTACGTGTTGACGGTAACTTTGTTGTAAGCCTCAACGACACCATCGAAAATCTTGTAACTTCAGATGTCAAACTCTGACACAACAAAATGGAATACTTCTATTACAGCATAATTATGTTACATTTCGACACAAAAAAGAAAAGCAACATGCAATATCTCAATTACTGCGTGTAAAATTTTCAGAAACAACACCATGGGAAATCTTAATTAATGCAGATGTCGTATTTTGACACACCATGGAAAATTTTAATTAATGCAGATGACGTATTTTGACACACCATGGAAAATCTTAATTAATGCAGATGACGTATTTTGACACACCATGGAAAATCTTAAATAATACAGATGACGTATTTTGACACACCTCCAATACTGAACAAGACAGGCCATCGACACAGCATAACCTCTATTACAACGCATGTCATACAGTAACAGAAAACCATGGAAAATCTCTAGTTTTTTAATTCTTATGTTACATTCTGACGTAACACCATGGTCAATCACTTTACAAATGTCACATTTTGACAATACCATGGAATACCTCTATTACTGCAAATGTGTTCCTTCTTCAACACTTTTGTCATATGTTGGCGTCTCTTGAATGTTAAGAATTTTGTTAAATATTTGAAAATCAGTAATCATAATGATAAAAAAAAAACATTTTGCTTGCCTTAGCACTTAAGTTTAATTACACATTTTCTGTTATATAATAACATGTTCTTATTGTGTTTTCCTCAAAAGTTGCAGCAAGTTGGTCTCACTCTTTAGCCGCGTCAC